>NC_056475.1:20209485-20509485 GCF_008729295.1 Plectropomus leopardus
AAACAACAAAATGAACAAAAAAAATTAAAAATTACATTTAAGTATAGTATGTTGTCCAAATTAGCCTTAAAGTCATAATATTGTATGCCTTCCAAAATTACATGTGAANTATTCTAAGAGTTTAAAATATATATATATTTTAAACTCTTAGAATAGTATGTCATCAAAACCAGTATAAACAGTTATAATACAGTATGTTGTCCAAAAAAGCATATTAAGTCATGGCTTTTTAAGGTGTCTAAAATAGCATTAAGAGTTCTAATTATGTTATTCTAATTTAGGTTATTCATTCAAAGTAGCATAAAAAAACTCACTATACAAAATGTTATAAAAACGTTACAGTATGGTATGTCATCCAAAATGGAACACAGAATTCATAGCATGGTAAATCTTATGAAAATTATTGAAACATGTTAGTGCAGCATGTCATCCAAAATCATATAAAAAGTCATCATATAAAATAGCATAAAAACTCATAGTACTGTGTCATTAAATCAAAGTATAACATGCCAGTCAAAAGGTCCTTAAAAGTCATAGTTTAACATGTCATTGAAAAGCTTCTTTAACATGTCACAAAAATATCACAGTATTGTATGCAATTGAAAAATTAAAACAAAATATATTGTGTAAAAAATTATAACATAGATAGATGATGCTCTGACATCCTGAGAGAATATTTTTCTTATATTTCTGTATTTACCCATTTTAAACAGGGGGGGCATGTCCCACTCCTGTGGAGCTTTGTGAAGGTCAGTCCTGTCCAGCAGACATGCAGTGTGTCCGTTCTGGTCCTACAGCGCCCTCTGTCTGCCAGTGTCAGCCGGAGAGGCTAGATGAGTGTGCAGGTAGGATTTGATTCTTTTTAAGCCTAAACTACAACTCCTGTGTTTCTGATCCGGGTAGACAAATAGATGGTCATGCAGCAAGGATTTCCTCTTTTTTTAATACTGTAACTCTGTGTTCTTTTGAATGTGCAGGCCAAACCTCTCTGAGTTTTTCTGGAAACAGTTACATCAAGTACAGAGTGACAGAAAGTGGCCAGAGTGGCGAGATGAGGCTCGGCCTGAGGATCAGAACACTTCAGAGAAGAGGAGTCATTATGTTCACGCGTGTCAACCCCTGTACCATGCTCAAGGTAAATACATCTCTATGCTGCACTTTACTGTATCCTTCCCAATGCCACATCTGTTCCACAGAGAGTTTTCCGCATTTTAGTTATTTTCCCTCCTCTTCCACAGATTGAAGGAGGTCGCCTCTGGTTCCAGTTGGACTGTGACAACACTCTTGGCATTATGGGTATCTCTGGCAGACCAATAAACGACGGCCTCTGGCATGCAGTTGCCTTGGAGCTGACTAGGAACTACACCCTCCTGTCACTGGATGACAGCTATGTGGAGCGCCGGCGAGCAGCCCAAGCCCCTGTTCGCCTTTGGCCTCTGGCACCGGATTCATCCTTTTTTTTTGGGGCCCAAGTGCGGCCACCCAGCGGGCAAGGCGAGAGGCCAAGCCCGGGGCCGGGGAGAAGCCAAGGAGGGCCAGGACTCGGGGACCGCGGGGCGAGGGCCCCACCAAGAGCCCAGGATGGCTTCCAGGGATGCCTGGGCTCACTGATGCTGAACGGTAACGAGCTGCCACTCCAGAATAAGAGGAGCCGTTATGCTGAGATAGCAGGACTGAGCGAAGTCAAGTTGGGCTGCGTGCTTTATCCAGATCCATGCATCAGTCAGCCGTGCCTCAACGGAGCCATCTGCAGCAGTTTGCCCTCTGGAGGTCTGTGGAGATGACAGTGTAGAAGTGTATTGGTGATAGTCATCTTGTTGTATAAATAAATTACATAAATAGCTGTTGTCATAAATAACAGATTGAGTTTTCAGCTATTTTAGTATTGCCTCATTTTAATGGTTAATGGTTTCTTTGTACAGTGGTGACCACCAATATGTATATTTAGTTTGTAAGGCATTCAAATAATCAGTCACTTATTCACAAATCACATGGTAGTAACAGGATTTTGTGTAATGACATATATGATTAAAATACACATACTCATTTTACACATTCTGAACCTCTCTCCAACAGGCTTCATGTGCAGTTGCAGTGCTGGCTTCACTGGGGGGCGCTGTGAAATTGAATTGACATCCTGCATGCCGAACCCATGCCAGAACGGTGGGGACTGTAAGCCTTTA
Organism: Plectropomus leopardus; assembly: GCF_008729295.1. NCBI lineage: Eukaryota > Metazoa > Chordata > Actinopteri > Perciformes > Serranidae > Plectropomus > Plectropomus leopardus. The sequence goes on from NC_056475.1 coordinate 20,211,669, forward strand.
GGCAGTGCATTCCTCTGTGGCTGTCCTAGAGGACTCGGGGGACTTATGTAAGATAAAACAGCCTGCAATCACACTAACACACTTTTAAAGCCTTAATTACTGAATGTAAAAAAAAAAACCCAAAACATTGTTGATGAGTGGTTTGCCCCTTTACTCAGTGATGATTTAGACACATTAACATCTACATCTCTTCTCTCATATACATTCAAACACAAAAGAATACGTGTGAGACTCAACAAACACACAGTCATTAGCCTACATTAGCACCGCAGCACCCACCGTGTTGTTTTAGTTGTTATTGTGTGTGATAAATTAGTGTTTCTAATTTAATTCAGTATAATTTTGGTTGAAAAGCCTGTAATCATTCTCTAGCTGCCTTCTTAATTACAGCTCAGTAATTGCCTTTGAAATAACCTCTCTGCTCATGTGGCTGTTCAATGGAGTCACCACCAGAGAGCAGTTTTTCCTCAATGGAGAAAATGGTGCTGCTTTTTCATGATTTGGACAAAGAGGTAAAAAGTTATTTGATGAAATTGAATTAAAACAATTTTAGCTGAATAATAAGGGAGATAAAAATTAAGTTGTTTTCTTCCGGCAGCAGATTTTACAATTCATTATATGTCTATTATATAAACAGATTGACAGCTAAAGCAAATAGTGTATTCTGACACAAGTAAACAGCTGCTAAGTGTAATTGGCTATGAAATTGTTTTTCCTGGAGAGTGATAAATAATAAGAGCACACTGACATATGTATTACATAATAATGATAATATAAAGCGAAAACTTCCTGTAATGAATCTCAATCATAGACTCAGAAATACAAAAAGCTTGTTGAGTTCATGTTTCAATATTCATCAGCGGTCAGTTAAAGTTGTTAAAAGAACATGTCACCCACAAAATGATTATTTGTATATCAGTCAGTTGTGTTGTGATACCTTGACTTCATGAGGAAAACTGTGTTTTTCTCGCATGACTCCACCAAAACTAACAAACAAATTTATTTATTAATTAATTGGGGTTCATGTTTAGCAACAGAAAAACAATAAAACAAAAAAAAATCATCTTACAAACAAAGTATAATCCAAGTTTCATTTATTCATGTATTTTTTGCTAAAAAAAAAAAACAAAACAAAACAAAAAAATTTAAGTACTGGAGTCCGGGTTTGAAGAAAGCAGAGATAATTTTCACTTTCAGTTCAGATTCAGATAGCAAGTTTTTAGCAAAAACACATGTTTTTGGGAAGTACAGAGCATACAGCTGGATAAATGAAACTTGGGTTGTACTGATTGTACTATGAGAGTTAGTACACGGATGTTTAAAAGTTAAATACTTTGCTGTTGTTAAACATGATCCCCAAACATTCAATCAACCATACAGTCTGTTTGCAGTTTTCTAAGGAGGCATGCGAGAAAAAAGTTTTCTTCATGAATACAAGGTAAAACGGCATGACTAACTGTGTATGCTTACTGGCTTGCTACATTTTTATCATTCAAGCAAATCTTTGGAAAGTTATACATGTGTTTACACAGTTTTGAAAATCTCATCAAAAAAAAGTAATTGAAGAGGAAAATACACCTATTTTCTGTCTCCATCACAGCAGGGCACCATGTTCAAAATGACAAGTTATGATGAGCACAGATGTGTGTGGAGTAAAATTACATCTGTGACGTTGAGTTGCAATTTACGTCTTCATCCAAGAGTGTGCGTGCGTGCGTGCGTGTGTGCGTGCGTGTGTGCGTGTGTAAGAGTATTTGCAATGTGTTTTGAAATATGCATTCACATTACTCTAAATCAGAACCATATAAAATGAAGATAAAATGGGGATCCGTGAAGATAATCCCTTGATTTAGCAAAAGAGAGGCCCTCTGAAAAGATGATCTCCAAAGTATTTATTTTCTTTCTGTCTTTTTAACTCACTGTCACACTTTCATCTTTAATTTTCCTCTTTTACTTTGATACAAATCATCTTCACCACTGCATAGCAATTTATTTGTCTATCTTTCTCTGCAGATGTGATGAGGATGTCAATGAGTGTGACCAGGATGGGTGTGGAGATGGAGGAGAGTGTGTCAACACGTTCGGCTCGTTCTACTGTAACTGTTCAGAGGGGTATGAGGGGCGGTTCTGTGATGATCAGACAACTGGAGATCCAGGGGATGACACGCAGGTATAGTATGAACACTAAATTTATGAGTAAATCTTACAGAATATATTTTGGTATAGTCCAAAGAGTACTAGCTTTTTGCACATTCAGGTTGCTTGTTGTTGACTTGGCGTACTCAGTGAAGCAGTTGATTTTAGTGTGCAAAGGACTCCCGGAGGGTTTGTTCATCAGCTTGGTATCTGTGTCTCTGCAGTAGATGAATGGATGTGTGGTAATGGGGAAATCACAGTTTCCATTTGAAGATGTTACGCTCATAACTTTTCTTATGCACAATATACCTTATATTGAGACCGTAAGCCCAATTATTGTTACACACTGTGAGAAGGTGATTTCATTATTCCCTAGAAGATTTTAATTAGCAGGGAAGTAACCATAGTCGACTAAATCTATTAGACCGCTTTCACAACCAATTGATACGTTAACTTTTACACGCACTGCTGGAAAGGCCTTTTTCCTGAAGCTTACCCAGCATGTATCCTATTAAAACACAAATCTATGGAAGTAATCATTTCTTTCATACTGTAAGTCTAGAAATGTGATGCCTGTAATCCTTTGCAGCAGTGAGTTGATAAAAAATCTGATTTCATCCATCACTTTTTTTTTTTTTTTAAGATTATTTGTTTGGGGCATTTTTTCTTTTAATCAATAGGACAGTTTTAACCATCAAATGGGGGGAGAAAGAGAGGGGGCGACTTGCAGCAAAGGGCTGAGATTGGAATCAAACCTGCGGCCGCTGCGTTTAGGACATAGCCTCTGTACATGGAGTGCCTGCTCTAGCCACTGAGCCACCAGGTGCCCCTCATCCAACATCACTTAATACAACTAAATCTAAATTTTACACCAACAAAATGTCAGAAAGTGTATTAACTAAAATACTTAATTTACATCTATCTCCTTTTTTAAAATATGTAGGGTTGAAAGGTCAACTGCACTATATCTGTGCACTCTGCCATCAAATATAAATAATTCCTACAGCTGCCATATGTCTGCCTGGATGATTTTAAGACTCAGCACTAACTTCAGGCTAAGAAAGAAAAGCCAGATTTTTACTTCAACACAATTTTCTTTTTAGGGATAATCAACATTTTTAAAGGAAAGGTTTCATTGTGCAAACGCATTTTCTCAGCAAGTTAGAAATATGTGATCGTTCTTTACCTGAATGGAAGTGAATTCTAAATATGAAAATCCCCCATATTGGACTTGCTAAGATTCCACCAGATAGTGATACATTATATGATTTTTCTCTTCTTGTTACCCAGGCGGAGCCCCTGTCATATGTTGGACCAGGAGAGATAATTGGCATCGGGGTCCTTGCCTTTGTCATCATTCTCCTCCTCATACTCTTCATCGCCTTCAGGAAGAAAATCAAATTCCGGAAAGATTCTGACCCGGGCCCAGGGACTCAGGCTGTGATGGGTGTGTCAGCTATTTCCACAGAAACCAGCTATATGCTGCACAAGACTGGCATGGGGGTGGAAGGGATTGAGTTTAAAGCCGTGCGTGTGTCTGGCTCACCGGGGACCACTAGCACCTATGGTGAGGTGGGAGGCAGCACTGGGGGCCCTCCCCAGGTCATGGTGCGTCCGACCACCCACTCCCCACTACCAGGAGGACTCAGCAACCCAGGCATGAGAAGTGGGGATGGGGACAAGACCACTTCCAGTGAAGGAAGCCAGGTATGCAAATGCATGCGTGGGCATGCATCAATAAGTCTGTTTTTCTTTACAAGATTGCGAGACTTAAGTCATGGTAGTTTTAGTTAAGGTCAAGTAAGATTCTGACATTAAAGATTTAAAAAATGGTATCTATATTTTCATACTATATACTACTAATAAAATAAAATTAATTGTTCTTGGCAATGTCAATTTTCTATCATAATATCAAAAGTTATATCAGCATATTTTCCAGCTTCTCTTTGTGGTGATGTGCTTTTCTAATTCAGTTGCAGTCTTTTCATCTTTTGGTTGAGACTCAGAATATTCCATCCATCCATCCATCCATTTTCTTCCGCTTATCCGGAGTTGGGTCGCAGGGGCAGCAGTCTAAGCAGGGAAGCCCAGACTTCCCTCTCCCTAGCCACTCTGTCCAGCTCTTCCAGGGGGATCCCGAGGCGTTCCCAGGCCAGCTGAGAGACATAGTCTCTCCAGCGTGTCCTGGGTCTTCCCCGGGGCCTCCTACTGGTGGGACGTGCCCTGAACACTCACCAGGGAGGCGTCCGGGAGGCATCCTAATTAGATGCCACCTCAACTGGCTCTTCTCAACGCAGAGGAGCAGCGACTCTACTCCGAGCTCCTCCCGGATGACCGAGCATCTCACCCCATCTCTAAGGGAGAGCCCAGCCACCCTACGGAGGAAGCTCATTTCGGCTGCTTGTACCGGCGATCTTGTTCTTTCGGTCACTACCCAAAGCTCGTGACCATAGGTGAGGGTAGGAACAAAGATCGACCGGTAAATCGAGAGCTTTGCCTTTCGGCTCAGCTCCCTCTTCACCACGACAGATCGGTGTAGAGTCTTCTTCCACCTGTCGATCTCCCACTCCATCTTTCCCTCACTGGCAGACCCTGAGGTACTTAAACTCCTCCACTTGGGGCAGGATCTCAACCCCGACCTGGAGAGGGCACTCCACCCTTTTCCGGCTGAGAACCATGGCCTCAGAATTTGGTGATGCTGATTCTTATCCCGGCCACTTCACACTCAGCTGCGAACCGATCCAGTGAGAGCTGGAGCTCACGGCCTGATGAAGCCAACAGGACCACATCATCTGCAAAAAGGAGGGACCCAATCCTGAGGTCACCAAACCAGAACTCCTCAACAGCCTGGCTGCGCCTAGAAATTCTGTCCATAAAAATTATGAACAGAATCGGTGACAAAGGGCAGTCCTGGCGGAGTCCAACCCTCACTGGAAACGAGTCCGACTTACTGCCGGCAATGTAGACCAAGCTCTGGCACAGGTCGTACAGGTAACGGACGGCCCGTATCAGGGGGTCCGATACCCCATATTCCCGGAGTACCCCCCACAGGACTCCCCGAGGGACACGGTCGAATGCCTTCTCCAAGTCCACAAAGCACATGTGGACTGGTTGGGCAAACTCCCATGCACCCTCAAGGATCCTGCCAAGGGTGCATGGGAGTTTGCCCAACCAGTCCAGATGGTCCAGAGCTGGTCCACAGTTCCATGACCAGGACAAAAACTGCATTGCTCCTCCTGAATCCGGGGTTCCACTGTCCGGTGGACAGTGTTGACAGAGCACCGCTTCCCCCTCCTGAGACACCGGATAGTGGTCCAGAACCTCTTCGAAGCCGTCCGGAAGTCGTTCTCCATGGCCTCACAGAACTCCTCCCACACCCAGGTTTTCATCTCGGCGACCGCCATAGCTGCACTTGGCTTGGCCTGCTGGTACCTGTCTGCTGCCTCCGGAGTCCCACAGGCAAAATAAGGCCTGATAGGACTCCTTGTTCAGCTTGATGGCATCCTTTACCGCCGGTGTCCACCAACGGGTTCGGGTGTTGCCAACCCGACAGGCACCAACCACCGTACGGCCACAGCACCGGTCGGCCACCTCAGGAACGGAGGCAAGGAACATGGCCCACTCGGACTCAATGTCCCCCGCCTCCCCCGGGACATGGTCAAAGCTCTCCCAGAGGTGGGAGTTGAAGCTCCTTCTGACGGGAGACTCTGCCAGACGTTCCTAGCAGACCCTCAAAATGCATTTGGGTCTGCCAGGTCTGACCGGCATCCTCCCCCAACATCGGAGCCATCTCACCACCAGGTGGTGATCGGTTGACAGCTCCGCCCCTCTTTTCACCTGAGTGTCCCAGACAAGCGGCCGCAAGTCTGACGACACAACTACAAAGTCAATCATCAAACTGCGGCCTAGGGTGTCCTAATGCCAAGTGCGCATATGGACACCCTTATGCTTGAACATGGTCTTTGTTATAGACAAACTGTGGTGAGCACAGAAGTCCAATAACAAAATACCACCTGGGTTTAGATCCGGGGGGGGGCATTCCTCCCAATCATGCCCCTCCAAGTCTCACTGTTGTTGCCAACGTAAGCGTTGAAGTCCCCCAGCAGAACAAGGGAGTCCCCAGAAGGGGCACTCTCCAGCACCCCTCTAAGGACTCCAAAAAGGGTGGATACTCTCTAAGTGCCGTTTGGACCATAGGCACAAACAACAGTCAGAATCCATCCCCTTCCCGAAGGCGGAGGGAGGCTACCCTCTCATTCACCGGGGTAAACTCCAACATACAGGCACAGAGCTGGGGGAAAGTAAGTATTGCCACCCCTGCCCGGCGCCTCTCAGCAGCGGCAACTCCAGAATGGAAGAGAGTCCAACCCCTCTCGAGAAGACTGGTTCCAGAGCCCATGCTATGTGTCGAGGTGAGGCCGACTATATCTAGTCGGAACTTCTCAACCTCGCGCATCAGCTCAGGCTCCTTCCCCACCAGAGAGGTGACATTCCACATCCCTAGAGCTAGCTTCTGCAGCCAAGGTCCCCGCCTTCGGCTGCTGCCCAACTCACACAGCACCCGACCCGACCCATGGAGCCCAAAGAGACGAGGAGGGACCTCCTTCCCGTCGGCTCACCACCTATAGGAGCCCCTCCTATGGGCTCACCACCCGTAGGAGGGGCTCCTGTGGGTGGTGAGCCCATGGGAAGGAGGTCCCTCCTTGTCTCTTCAGGCTCCATAGGTAGGGGCCCGGCCACCAGGCGCTTGCCATCGAGCCCCACCCCCAGGCCTGGCTCTGTCTGGTCCCTCCCCTAGGACCTGTTTGCCATGGTTGGCCCTACCAGGGGCATAAAGCCCCTGACAACTGAGCTCCTAGGATATCCTCAGAATATTAGTACCTCTTTTATTCTTATTCTTGCAAACAACCATGGGACAAATACTCATGGTGTGCTCACAAAAGGGCTCACTGTCCTCTGAGTGGAACTACAAGAAAAGTGCTTGTATGGCAGGAGGTACGAGTGACGGAGTTTTGAGATAATAGAAAATATGGGACAGTAAAACTTTCTAATAATGAGTGGAAATAATGAAATGAAAGACACTGTATGTATTGTAAGCTTACAAGACTTAAAAACAAAGTCATTTTTTGCTGAAAGGAATTCTTCACCCACAATTTTTTTTCTTTTTTGTATATCAGTTACTGAGCATGTGTTAATTTGAATTTGTTAAGAAAATACTTTCTCTCCCTTGTGTTATCAAAGAGAACAAAGAATCCCAAAACATTTTTGATTAACAGAAGTCATACGGGGCACATTTTACAACAGCAAAACTCTTGAAACAGTTAACAAACTCACAAAACTAATGCAGTATAGTCCAAGTCTCATTTATCCAGTTGTATGTTCAGCACCCATACACTTGCATTTTCTCTAAAACTGTAATAATTAAAACACTTCAGAATAAGCAGTCTTACGCCTGGGGCACACACAGCAGTGCATGATGGCAACTAGCCGAACTTCGGTCTTACACACAGTGTCTCTTGGTCAGTGGCAAACTTACCACCATTTGGTGGCTCCGGGTGAGCAGTCATTTGCCCCCCCAGCCTGGCATCCATCAATCTAATACACTGTTAAACATGTCATTATTTACCTTGGTTTTCCAGAGGGTGGCAGTAGGTTGATCGTGGTCTTGTCTTGTACTGTATCTTGTGACAGCTACAAAGTGAGAATACAACACAAGACAATAAGATAAAAGTTATGGAGACATATAATGTACTGACTGACTGGTCTCCCCTCTCCCTCTCTGTGTGCCTTTGTCTTCTCCTCTCTCCCTCTCTCTCTCTCAGCTTTTGTCTTCATCTCTCCTCTCTGTTTGTTTTAATATCTCCTCTCTCTCTCTCTCTCTCTCTCTCTCTCTCTCTCTCTCCGTTTTGGCATCTAAAACTTGACTTTGCAAGACTTGGCTATCTTTTTTTACGTTACTATGAGCAGGCGGGGCAGCTGACTGCTCTTGTCTGTAGATAGACGATGCTGCCAGCACTGCTTTGAAAAAGGTAGATACCTTTAGCAGGTTTGTTAAAAACTCCTATTTTTCTCCCTCTTCTTTTTCTGTGAACAGCTCTCGTAGCTTTGCTTCATGGTTTATCTCGACTACTCTCTCTGTCAATGTTGTGTTTAAATGAATTGATTCTCAGTGCACTGGAATAATTTCTGCATAACCGCTGCGCTGTACAGTGATGCGCATCATGGAATTATCCATGTAGTGCCGACTGAAGGGGGGGCCCCAGACAGACTCCGACAAGACCTAAGCAGCGTTTTTAACGCCGGCAGTGTGGCTGCTCTAATTTGTTAACACGGGGAAAAAAAAAACCTACAGGTTCTGCAACACTCACACATACAGTGAGCCCAGGGCATTGTGCACAAAGCTCTCCTAAGTGTGATGCAGGAAAGTTCAAACACATGTGCTTTTGAAAAAAAAATATTTGGGAATTATTGGCCATATTGCTGGATAAATGAGACTTGGATTACATTGCATGAGATGTGTGAGATTTCTGAAGGAAATGTTTTAATGTTTTAAATGTTTTTCTGTTCAGCGCGGGCCCCTATTTATTTCAGTTTATCAACAATGATCGGTGGTTCAGTTTCTCTGTTCAAGTAAAAACTTTTGTCACAAGAGCAATTTCAAAAGCTCTTTAAAATAAATCTTAAGACGAATACTAACATGCATTAGTGTCACACTTCCTGGCTCTGTCTGTGACTCTCAGCACTAAACCCATCCCTTCCAAATGAGTAAACCGTAAACCGTTAATAATGGCTCAGCAATATAGTCTTTCATTTCTAAAATGGGTGATATGAGTTTAGCATTATTACAAAAACAGCTGGACACTGTATTTTTCTTTAAGCAAACATTACTCAAACAGGAATAAGCAGTGCATTGGTTTGGGTTAATTTTGAGCTGTTTACCACAGGGAATTTAAAGAAGCAGAACGATTTATGTTGGATTTTCAATAGATTTATTGACAGCACAAAATGTCGATAAACTTATACTTTGTTTTTAGATGATTTTTTGGCTTTTTTTCTTGCCTTAATTGGGTAGGACAGATGGAGATGGACAGGGAAGGAGGGAGAAAAAGAGAGGAGACAATATGCAATGAAGGGTCTCGGGTTGGAATTGGAACCAGGCAGCTGCTAAGGACTCAGCCTCTTAGTACATGGGACACATGCTCTACCAGGTGTGCTTCCAGGGAACCATGACTTATCTTATTTTGTCCATTGCTGTTTTCTTCCGTCTCTACAGTTGAGCAGCTTCCTCTCAGACATGTCTAATGTCCGAGGTGTGTCCAATAGGAGGGGCATCGCAGTGTGCAGCGTGGCACCCAATCTCCCTTCTGCATCGTCCTGCCGCTCAGAGCACAGCCCGGCCCACAAAGTGTCCTGGGAGGGAGAGGAAACAAGGGAGGAAGGGCTGGAGAGAGTGAGAGATGAGAGAGAGGAGGAATGGGGCCAGAGAGCTTTTGAGTTGGAGAGAACACAGAGAGATAACAGTCCACAGGGTAAGACTGCATGCACATACACACACGCAAGTTTCTGACCTCTGATGAAAAAGGCGCGGAGTACACAGGCCGTGAATTCATTGTGTTACACTCATACTCTCATCTCCACTGAGAGAGCTTATTTCACAGTGATCTATGCCTTTTGATCACACACATCAAAGAAAATGGCCCACAGTAAGCAAGAGTGGTTAAGAAGTAATATTTATATTTTTGCTATAATTTCAGCTCAGTTTTACTATTTACTTTCTGGCAGCCGTAAATGATGGTATAACTTACTTTTATGCTGAAACTGGCAATTGTGTCCTCATGTACCAAGATAACTCTCTTACATCTCCTGTGCACTTCTGTTTGAATGGTCAGGGTAATCAGCCAGAACTGATGTCCTGTGTTGTTGTCCTACTTTTGCTCCAAAAAGTTAAATCAAAGTAGTTGAAACACTCCAAGAAACTTTTCTGCCAAGTTTATACCACTTTTTTTTTTTATCCAAGTTTGTTTCACGTGTACCTTTGTCAACTGTGAGGACAACAGACTGAGGTCAAGTGGCGAGAAGTACTTGTCAGATAATTCCACTTCAGTCTGATATTTAGCTGCCAATGTTGTCAACAGTGTGAGCACAGTTCACAGTTTGTTCTCTGTCAGGGAAATAACCGCGTTGCATCTCTGTGCGAAGGTAGACGTCACGTCACACATTTCGATTCTCTATCCAACCTGTTGTTTGAATAATACAGCCTGCGGTGGGAACTTCCTGCCTCTTAATTATTGATTCCTTCCTGTGGGAATGGGAAATAGCTTATTCTATTTTTTTGCTCCCCTGTTGAGTGTATGCACATAAAAAGAAAAACATACGCCCCTCAGGGTCACAGTTACATCAGAGTCCGATAATTAAAATGTGACTATGCTGATAGCGAACTAATAATCTCATTATTCGGCTAATGACTCTAGTGTTAACTGCAAATTTAATTAAGCAATCGGAAACAGTTTGGTTGTTTACTTACACCACAGCAGCCACTAATAAGTATAATAATTAATATTTCAATAGATGGGCACAAGTCAATACGTGAGGAAACATATTGGTCATATTTCTGTCACTACCTGCTGCTCATGAATAAATAAAAATTATGAATAATGAAACAACTGGAAAATACTTGAACAAATCAGGTCCTATATTGATCAGTTTTTGGTGACTGTGCTCCAAAACAGGATGTATCACAATAAGCATATTGATCTTCATTATGTTTTGCAAATTTGTAATAATACATTCATTATTGAATGACTTTAACAACCAAAGGCCTCACAGAAACACAATAACACCAGCTTCTCTTATAATGCAGATAGACAGAGCCCCTTTAGTGGAGGCTTCAAGCACTACAGCTATTTCAATTACAGGAGAAATTAAAGATGCAAACAGTGATGAAAGGGCCCCAGCACCCCCATGTATGTCGGGATACTCAAACCTCAACTCAAGCTGAAGCAGCCGTTCATTTCTGTGAAAGTCAGATAATGCATGCAGAGAGTTTGGGCCCTGGAGTGAGATATTTAACATGATGTAGTACTTCCAGCGCCCACTAGATTAGACTGGAGGGCACATAAATTCCATGTCATCTTGGTGTACATCATTCCTAAACCAAATCATTAGAATTTCATGTAAATTAATTCATTAACATTTAATCAAAAATGTTGATTTTGAACCTTATCCAGGCCAGGTAAGTTTTACAGGCCACTTCCCAGAGAAGAGTCTGAAGCGCAACTCTTCATCACCTGCACTAGTCTATAATAGTATTGAGGGTGCAGAGAACAGCATAACTTCTTCTACAGCTGCCAACAGCCCACCATCATTCCCACTTAGGGAATGGGTGAAAACAAAGTATGGCAGTTAGGCTGGGGCACCAGGCCCCCAAAACAACTAAATCCGCCCCTGATGAAAATGGACGCAATGGAGAGCAGCTGGATAAGAGACCAACAATGGGTTGTCGTATTATAAAGAATTCCATCTAGAGTCTGACTTTTGAACCGCTAATACTATCAACATGCAAAAGTCAGGTAAAGTGGAGAATCTAAGCTTTCCAGTGATATTACATATGCCCTCTTTGCAGTGAGCATGGTTACATCATCAATTTCTGCGCATTGATTTGCCAGGGAAACCTCACTTGTTCAGTCCTCTGGGCCAAACAGTAAGGGCTGTGAAGGCTTTGTCCCACCTCCTGTGTCCAGATTGGATGAAAATTTCAATGTTCATGTGTTCTTCACGGAAATTCGAACACGCACGGAGGTAAAACGAGATGAAGTACGTGTGTTTGTTTATATAGAAAAATACCCCAAAATAACAGATTAGCAAGACAGAGCTCAGCAAAAAGCAAGACCAAGATGGCAAAATGACGGTGAACAGCTGAAGAGGTGCTGGGATCTTTTCTTTTTTTTAAACGAGCGGCCTCGCGACTCTGCAGGTGATCCTCCTCACAATCAGCTGGTGCAGCACGAGGAGGACAGGCAGGACAGCGACCAGTTTGGAGATATTAGGTGAGTTTATGGGAAACTGCGGCGTCTCCAAAATTGAGGGAAACGACATGCGCTATGACCCGATGCAAGGGTAAGATTTAAATAAAGAAGATGAATGCTCTGTGCTGAATGGGATCAAAATGTGTATCAGCCATAATATCTGTGTTGTGTTAACACCACAGAGCAGTACTAATTGTAATACTTGTGTTTTCAGCTGCTGGAAGCGAGAAGAGCTGTCTTGGACAAAGAAGAAATTGTGAGGGCGCCATCCTTTAGAAGCCAGGAGCTCTCTGAAGGATGTGCTGTTCTTCAGGAAACACTGGAAGGGAACCCAATATATGTAGCAACACACCACAAAAGGCTGTATACTGGGCCACCCTCAGACAGACTGGCACCACATCGGACCCCAAGTATCTCATGTAATAAGAACAACTCTGCTATGTTTTTTTAAATAAAACTTTACTATTGTCAATATATTCCTGGCAAATGTGTCTTGTTTCTCAATGAACTGATATTGTGACAGGTGCCTTCAGTAACTGTAAAATAATAATATCAGTAATAATACTACTAATAAATTATTATTATAGCTAATAGTAGTATTAATGGGAGGGGCAAACCACCATATGTATGTCCCGAAGATGACCGATGAGTGAAGGATTTACTGTCCAATCACAGGTGATTGTCGTTTTGGAATGTCTGTGGTTTCATCCAATGGTTGTGGGAGACCAGTAAGGTCTGACAAGTATCATTCATATGCTAATCAGAGCCATTCACACCTCCTCTATAGAGCTGGCTTTCTCCCACCTCCTAAATAACATTAGGAAGTTTGGCTCAGTGGATAAACTATGAGGTTAGACCTCTGGAGGTTGTGGGTTCAATACTTGCCCATAACAAATGACTTTTGAAGATGAAATCAGTCCTGTTTTCGACAGACGTCACCGCCAATACCGAAGTTTTCGTTTCAACTCCATATGGCCCTTATGTAAGAAACGCAGACAGATATATCAGCCGATATTTTATTTCTGCAATAAATTATCACTTGGCTGTAGATTCATACAGTTTAGACACTGATTGTGATATTGCAGAACAAATTAAGGCCTATAAAGTTGAGTGATATCGTTTTAAATGATAAATCAGGTGAAGTTGTCCCAAAACAGGTAAAACCAGTATCGGCAGTGACGTCTGTCGAAATCAAGAAATATCGGCCTGACTCATATATCAGTCGAGTTTTCGACAGAAATCACTGCTGATCCTGAATTTTCCATTTCAACACCATATGACCCTTATATCAGTAGAACAGAGATAGTATATCAGTCTATATTTATTTTATTTATGCCATAAAATATCATTTGGCTGTAGATTCATACAGTTTAGACACTGACTATGATATTGCAGAACAAATTAAGGCACGTAAAGTTGAGTGATATTGTTTTAGATGATAAATCAGGGTGAAGTTGTCCCAAAACAGGTAAAACCAGCATCGGCAGAGACGTCTGTCTAAATCAACAAATATTGGCCTGACTCATATATCAGTCGAGTTTTTGACAGACATCACAAAGCTGAATTTTCCGTTTCAAAACCATAAGACCCTTATATCAGCAGAGTGGACAGATATCAGCCGATATTTTATTTCTGCTATTAGTAAATCCCTCACTCATTGGTCATCTTCGGGACATACATAAGGTGGTTTGCCCCTCCCATTAATATTACTATAATAATAATAATAATAACAATAGTAATTTGTTTTTGGTATTATAATTACTGATATAATAATGAAAATGATTATTACTGATATTATTTTTATTTTAGAGTTACTGAGGACACCTGTCACAATATCAGTTCATTGAGAAAAAAATACACATTTGCCAGGAATATATTGGAAATAATAAAGTTTTATTTAAAAAAAAAAAAAAAAAACATAGCAGAGTTGTTCTTATTAAATGAGATGCTTCGGCCCGTATGCAGTCGGTGCCGGTCTGTCTGAGGGTGGCCCAGTACGCAGCCTTTTGTGGTGTGTTGCTACATATTTTGGGTTCCCTTCCAGTGTTTCCTGAAGAACAGCACATCATTCAGAGAGCTCCTGGCTTCTAAAGGATGGCGCCCTCACAATTTCTTCTTTGTCCAAGACAGCTCTTCTCGCTTCCAGCAGCTGAAAACACAAGTATTACAATTAGTACTGCTCTGTGGTGTTAACACAACACAGATATTATGGCTGATACACATTTTGATCCCATTCAGCACAGTGCATTCAACTTCTTTATTTAAATCTTACCCTTGCATCAGGTCATAGCGCCTGTCCTGCCTGTCCTCCTGGTGCTGCACCAGCTGATTGTGAGGAGGATCACCTGCAGAGTCGCGAGGCTGCTCGTTCAAAAAAAGATTCCAGCGCCTCATTAGCTGTTCACCGTCATTTTGCCATCTTGGTCTTGCTTTTTGCTTCTCTGGTATGTTTCTATGTAAACAAACACACTTTCTCTCGTTTTCCTCGTGTATGTTCAAATTTCCGGGAACACATGGACGTTAAAATTTTTCTCCAATCGGGACACGGGGTGGGACAAAGCCTTCGCAATCCTTGCTGTTTGGCCCAGAGGACTGAACAACGTGGGTTTCCCTGGCGAATCAATGCGCAGAAATTGATGATGTAACCACGCTCACTGCGTAGCCTCTGGATAGTGAATTCTGGATACAGCCATGGGGGTGGGGTCTCGTCCATGCGCCCCTTATAATCATCACTTCCTTATAATACATCCATGATAATCATGCGCCACTGAGCAGCTCTCACAGGAATGAACGAGGCCCCGCCCCCAACATTGTATCCAGATTTATAATAGATCCATGCTTATAGTTCATCATGCATACCATTTCACTATAATACATCCATGATGCATATGCCACTGAGCAGCGCCCATAGCATAGAACGAGGCCCCGCCCCCATGGCTATATCCAGACTTCTCTATAATACATCCATGACCCTGAGCAGTGCAATCAGCAAAGCGCAGTTTTGTATTGTTTTTTTGTTTTTTATTCTTTCCCAAAATGGCACCTAGAAAGATTACGCCGTGGTTGCTCGAGGAGGTGCAAACGCTCCTCACCTTGCTGGTTGATGAGCGAGTCTGTGTGAATGCATTGTTCGAATTACAGGGGAGCTTGGCTGCCCTGAAAGCCTCCATTGAGATGTTAAGGGAACTTTTGTGTTATAGATTATATATTTTCTGCACATAAAGATTCCTGAAAAAATCTAAAATATAAGTAATATGTCAATGTTGTGTGTTCATTCGCTCATTACATTCCATTTTCGAACATCTGTCTCCACTAATGAACTTCTGTGTCTATCCCTGCTGCGGCCATCTGTGCGTGAAGCTGTGGTCAAATTCCTACATTGACATGGCCGATGCTCGGGCCCTAATTACAGGAAGCCAATAGTGAAGCTGTTTTGGTTGATGTTGGAGGCTCAGATTGATTTAGTATTACTTATAATAAGTATTTCCATTACAAAAAAAAAAAAGAAAGAAAACGGTTCTGATGAAAATTCAGAAAAATAATGGGGAAAAAAGTAAGGAAGTCAAATATTTAATTTATAATGCAAAAACAGTTAGCCCTTTTAAATTGGTTTGATTTCTTTTGAAAAAGTTGAGAAAAAGACAATGAGGAACTTAGAAATGTCTCAAAAGAAAATTGCCTGAAGATTAGGTTGTTGTTTTTCTAAATTAGCAACAAAAACACAAAGTGTGTATATATTATGTAATATATATAATCGGTCTCAGAATATATATATATATTATATATGCTGGGCCGTTAACGGCGTTAACGTGCTGCGTTAACGCGGGATTCTTATCGCGCGATAAGGAAATTATCGCGCGATAATTTCCTTATCGCGCGATAATTTCCTTATCGCGCGATAAACTATTCACTAAGTTGGGTCTATACAGTGAGCAAGGCACCAATTTCACTTTGTTGTTTAAGCGCGGATGTATACCTGGTCGAATTACGCGGAGGGGGCGTGAACAAGGCGGAAACTGGTCTGCCTGAGTGACTGAGTATTGGCTCAAGCCGTGTCACAAAGCTTGCTGACTGTTAATGGTCTTCTTCATGACCTCTAATGTAGGCCCACAGTTCAGTTAGGGTCATGTTATCAGAGGCTGCGCCCTCTGCTGTTCATTCCAGTTAGCAGGAAAAAGCTTTTTCCACATGGAGACAGAACCTGTGTTCCTAAATGTCTGTGTTTAACAAAATAAAAAAAAGTTAAACACCAAAGTAAATCTTATGGAACATTATTTTTCTTTACCAAATATTATAGTAGAACAGCTTTCTCAAGCATTTTGTGATGCATTTTCATCATTTAGATAGATAGATATTATTTTGAATGTCTTTGGCAAAATTCAAATCTATAATTTTAATCTAGATTAATCTAGATTAACTACAGGATTGCAGTGAGATTAATCTAGATTAAAAAAATTAATCTATGCCCAGCACTAATATATATATATATATATATATATATATATATATATATATATATATATATATATATATATATATATATACACAGAAAACTATATTTATAAATATTCTAATTATAAATTCGTGGAAAGTGGATACTTATTTAAAAAAATAATAATCTGAAGAACTTTACATTTTATTGTTTTTGGTTTTTTTTATTGCTTATTTCAAGGAATTTTCTTGTAACTTTTTTTTAACCAATTTCTTGCTAACTGTAGGGCCATCAAGTACTAACTGAACAGTTGTGAGGTGAAAGTTTACCTTTCCAGAGTATCAGATGAATCTCACAGTGAGTTCCAGACAATGCCTCCTGATGGCTCTTACAATTGAAAATATGCAGGGAAGTTTTGTTGCCAGGATGAGAGTAAAGTTTGGCTGAGTATTAGTGGTAGGATTAGAGGAAGGGTTGGGTCCGTAATCTCAGGCGTGGCTGCCAATGTTGGCACATGACAGGGCAGTCACTGGCACAATAACGGCTAAGTGTCCGATAGGAAAGAAAATTCATGGAAAAGAGAGAAAGAATTTTGTTTAGTATCTTAAATTGAAAAAAGAAGCTTGATTATGTTGAGAGGGGTCCCCTTACCTGCATGCTGGATCAGTCCAGTGGTTGTGGCGCTGCCTTCTTTATTTAGTTTGATTGATGGCACTGCCTTACTGCTCACATTCCCACAGGAGCATTTGACTTGTTCCATACGCACTGGACCATGACCACCTAGCTTGGGCTCAGAAAGCTAAAGTTGATGTCCAGACATCCCAGCCCTCATGGAGACAGTTTTGGTTATAAGATAGGCCAAGCCCTGACTGCCTGCTTTGCAGACTGCCCAGTGTGAAGCACAATTTTAAGGCGGACATTTTTTTAGAAGACGTAATAGACAAGAATGAAAAAGACATGCTGTGTTATAAGGAGCAAGCCACCAATCACAAAACCTCTTAAAGCCATTCATGTCACCAAAGTACACTAACAAATTGTTTATTGCTTTTGATAAAACTGTTGGGGGAAAAAAATCATTTTTACCTGTTTCATGTCTGCACAGAATTTATGGAAACAGCAGAATAGCACAGACTGTTCATCTGTACATTTTTAAAATGTGTCACCTGAGTTTTGGTCCTGTTGACACAAGGATGTTTTTTCCCCCTTAGTTTAAGGTCCAGTTTGTAGAATTTAGGGGGATATACTGTCAGAATGGAATATAATAACATAAATATGTTTTTGTTCGTGTATAATCACCTGAAAATAAGATTGTTGCATTTTCGTTACCTTTAAATGAACCATTTTTATCTACCTAGGGAGCAGGTCTTCTACAGGGATCAGCTTGTTACACCAGCATGTTTCTACAGAACGTGACATTGTCCAGGCAGTTTGGTCTGCTTTCAAAAGTGCAGTGTGAAAGTGAACCGACCCAAATGAAGGTGTGAATTTTTTTGGCATTCCCCACCAAATCGAACCAAATCCCCTGGACTATCCTGGTGTGTAAGAGCCCTAAATGCCCCTAAATCTTACACACTGGACCTTTAAGGAACAGAAACATGTCTTTCTACAGTGCTTTGTTTTTTATTTATTAACACAATATGCCAAGTGTCTCAATTTATGTTTAGTTGTCTTAGTATTAGCAGCTCTACAAGAAAATACATATAAGAATAATTACTTGTGTTATTTAGAAAAGGAAATATCTGATCAAGACTAAGAATCCTGAGCATTCAATGCAAATTGAAGTTGGGACTTTAAGTGTATTGTGATTCAGCAGAGAAGGCAGTGAAATGTCTGTAAACTGTTTTCTCCTTCTGCTCTCTCCCATTTGTTCCACCTACCAATACAAAGCCTCTTTAGTTTTGCCAAAAGTGACTTTTAATCACATCAGCAAAGCTGTCAGCTCTTATTTCCAAGCAGTTTTATATTCCAAATAGATTTGTTTTTAAAGCCGATACCAGTAATTTCCGCTCTGGTGCTTTTCTGTATCTCTCTTCAAATTTAAACACTAATGTGAAACCAGGCATGTTATTGCTGCTTTTAAAGCACCTGCTAGAACTACAGACCTGTCTCTTGGTTTAACAGACAGTCTTCACAGCAACATGCCTCAGTCTGAAGCTGTTGTGACACATAAGCACCTGATCTGCCCCTCTGGCAGTTGTTTGAAAAACAATCACTCTGAGGCAATTCTGACCTCCAAAATAAATTTAAAAACAGCTCTGCGCAGGAAAAGTGTGTCAGGAATCACACTTGTAAGCATCTATTCACCTGAAATGTTGCCTCTAAAGCCATGGCTAACTGGAGACCCTAAGGCTGGCAGCTTCCTGCAAATGGAATTTAATCTGACCTGTTTGCACAGGCATAAGTCAGGTTTGTGACTTTAGCTTTGATTACTGCAGTGTGAGCAGGTCTGGTGAGAACAACTTTTTAAGATTTTTAATTTGATCAGCTGTGTTTCACATCTGCTGCACCGAACTACAGTAGAACAAGTACCTCTTTGGTCCTTAGCCTCAGTGACACCTCCAGCTGGTGCAGACAGCATTAAATGAGCAGACCTGGAGTCGCAGCGGGTGCACTGGGATTTGTTAAAAATGCCATACTGCAAAGCATTTAGGCAGCTTTTTAGAACAGACCTACATTCAGTCTGAGTCTGCAACTTAAAGGGGAAACACCAACTCAATTAAGAATTCCAACATTATATTTCCATGTCCTAGGAAGGTACATTCAATATTTGTGAACATGAGTTACTGTCTCTCAAAGCCAGAAACTAGAGGTAAGGCTCAAACTTGTGAGTTCAAAGGGTATAAAATCTTGAGCTTCTCCACAGACAATGAATGTTTTTTTTTATTTTTTTCTATTATTATATCCCCTGATGAGCTTTATTCTACTGTAGCTATTTCAGTTCTGAAAAAGAATATGCACCAATATATTCAGAACATTCCCCTGAGTGCTCTCAGTGTCAACTAGAACACTATAAAAATTCACCTCTGTACAACTGTCATGAATGTTGAAAATAACTATAGAGACCAAAACCTTTTTTTGTACCAGGTGGTAAACATTATTATTTCTACTGTAAAATTGGGCATTTTAACATGGCAGTCTATAGGGACTGACTTGCTTCTGGAGCCAACCTCAAGTGGCAGTTCAGAGAACTGCAGTTTTTTGCACTTCCGTACTGGCTTAGTTTTCAGCCTCGGAGACTGATGCTTGGTTTTGGCACTCTAGTTTCTGGATTTGGGAAAAAGTTGGTCAAGTTAAAAAAAACATTTTTGGATTATTTTAGACCATAGGAACGACGTGTATGAATTTTGAAAATGGTTCCCTTTTAAATTGCCTTTCCATGTGTATTGCTTATCTTTGTGAGTTTGGGGGATTTGTGTAGTTATTGAATCATTTATAGAAACAATACTCCCCATATGTACATTGAAAGAGGTTTTGGTTGTTGTAACATTTCTCCTTTCCATCTCCTCACTGTGAGAAATGGGAAAATCCACAGTTCTCACCTTGTGCAAAAATGTGTTCCAAATCAAGTGCCTACCCACTTGATTTGGCAAGCTCAGACTGCATCGTGGAGTCATGCCGGGGAGGGCTCTCTTCAGGGCTGGGTGGAAAGAAGGGATGATTACAGCATTAAGTAACTATTTAAATGTACAAATTTGCATGTTGTATTAAGATATGCTATGCAGGATTGTCCTGAATATAAACAATATATAGAAGAATATATACAAGAGGTGTTTTTTTTTTGCAGCCTCTGACTGTATTTTCTTATTTTCATCTTGTTTTCTGTGCTGACAAAGTTTATGGATGTGTACCCCCACTGTGTTTAGATGAAGTTGGGGCTTTATAAAAAAGGAAGAAACCAGGTGCCAGACTGATGAAAAAAACACAAATATAGCAGGGCAAAATGCCAAACAAGAGTGAATCTGGTGTTGGCTTTTACTTTTACTTTCTGTGGCGGGCATACTTAAAAAGAATTAACAAACAATGCTGCATAGTATACCTTTAAGATAGACTTAAAATGTTGAATTTATATAATCTTAAAATTTTTAGTTGAACATGTTAGTTATTAAGAAACTGCTTCCAAAAGGTGTTTGGAAATTAATTTGTCCTTGTGTTTTTGTACATTAGATGTGTCAGAGCTGGTGGAAGAGGTGGCATGTCTGTCAGACTCCACCTCTGAAGAACACTCCCTCAGTTCCTACACTTCCGAGTCCTTCGATGACAACGGTGAGACTGTAATGCTAAAATGACACAACATACTTTGCACCTTTAAAAAAAAAAAAAAAAAAGTATAGTAAAGTATACTAAAAGTATTCAAAAGAAGGGAAAGTTCATTTTCAAGCAGACATTGTTTTACATTCATGACTCACATGCAAACAAAGGCTAGAAACCATTGCTGTAGATAAAATTCCCCGAATTTAGAAACACTCCTCTTTGCACTTTAGTCTAGTACATCACCTGTATTAACATATTGAAAAGCAAGCTGAAAATAGACCAGTGGAAATGTTTTATGAAAGGTACCTTAATGCAACCACATCCATACATACAAATGTCTCAGTGGTTAATGCACAGGTCTTAAGTGACAGAGAAAAAAACTCTTAACCCTTTTCTTCAATTCCAGTGTGTCTTTTCTCCTGATAACTCAATACCATTGATCTCTGCTTGGTTTGAAGTTAGGAACACCCTAATGATCATGTGTATGTGCATGTGTGTTTGTCAGATAAGAAACCCATGTAGATGCTTTCTCTCCCATCTAATTACTGTAGCCGCAAAGACCTCATGTCTCTTCCCTTCCCTTATAGGACACACACAAACACACACATGCATACAAACGTGCTTTCTCCTCTGTTCTCAACACATGTGCACATTCTTTATCTCATCTCATTCACACCCAACACATGAAACCTTACCCTATTCTCAAGTGCACTGACATTATTTCTGTTCTTCTTCTCTCTTTCTTTATTCTGCCTAGCCTCCATAGTGACAGTCATACGCCTAGTCAATGATGCTGTTGATAATATTGAAAGTGAAGGTATGAAAGAATATCTTCTGTCAACTCCTCTATCTCTATTGTGTCTATCTTCTGATGCCAAAGTGTTTGTTCAGTGGTGTAGCTCTAACATATAATGTAGTGAATGCAGCCAAGCCTCTGCTGTTCAATCCCCTTTCTATTCAGAATAAAACATCCTGCTTAGATTTCCAATATTTCTGTCAGTTTCTGACACCGGATCTCTCTGTTTTCAATTTCTCCCCTTTGGTTTCTGTGTTGTTTGTCTCAGCCTTTCTCTGACTCTGGCTCTCTCTCTCCCTTTGTAGTGTCAAACATGGACAAAGAACAGCGGCGGAACAGCCCTGGTGAGTGAGATGCAAAGCAACTGAAAAACATCTTATTAACTTTCCATCCCTTTGGCTTTATTTCTCAAGCTGTGATCCCAAAACCCAACCTATTGTGTTCTTTACATTATTTACTCTGGATACTTTTATCATGCCCCATACAGTGTAGATTACCATTTCTGTTGATGCCTTTTTCTTTTTGGCTATCCAGACTTTGAATGTTAATGTAGGTTCCGTGCTTCTTGCAACTGCTAAAAGTAAATGGATGCCCATAAAGAATGTCTGTTTATGTTTCGGTTTTATGTTAGAAAATGAATACTGGCAGATTTGAAATATCAATATCAGCACTAACTTATTTTAGCTCAATAACAATCAGGACCTCTATTATTTAAATTAAGAAGCAAGTGGAAAATGTATGCTCACGAATGCAGGCTCTTATTTCAATGTGTCAGATTCATATTTACCATCTTATTTTATACTGCTCATGTCAGCTCCAGCTTTTAGCTACAGGTTGTGATTGATTAATAATAGCAGTTAATTACTAATTAGGCTTCCACTCAAAACTGGAGCGTTTCTGCTTTCTCATCCAACAAAAGCTAATAAAGATCTCATTTGAATCTCAAGAGTTTTACTTCATATTTATGTCTTGTGGGTTTTTAATAAGGGATTTGAAAGGATTAAGATCAGGTAGGTGGATTTGATACTGGATTCTAGGGTGGCCCACAAGAGAAGAAGCATTATAACAGCTCAAAATGTTTCTATTAAGAGAAACATGCAGCAGTTTTAGCAATGATACCAATTTAAAAATCCAAAACAAATTCAACATGGAAAACGTGCTGGAAATTTTAAAACAAAAACAAAAAAACTTGCTACCATAAGCCAAAACAATTACATAAACAGCACATATGCTGCAAATACACTAACAATACAGCGTTAAAAAAACCCAAACATAAACCACAAAACGAATCCAACAAATAAATGCTGCATATCCAGTCAATACAATGGAAGCTCTTCAAGCCTCTCGGGGGAGCTCTAAATTGAACAACTTTATTTTAAATTTCAGAAAGAAACCAGACAAAGAGGGTGTTTGTTTCTGAAGCGTGAAGAAAAGTAAGTAAAAATAAAATAAAAAGGTACATAGTCTTTTTTAAACATTTGGCTTTTGTCTTTTAAAATATTTTTAAATGATGGAGGTCTCTAGCTTGCCAACACTAGATATGTAAATCAGCTGCTGTTTCAAAAAAAAAACAAGTACCTTTTCATGTTGCCTCTTTACTTTTCTTCCTGCTTAAAAAACAAACACTCTCTGACGCTCCCTGGTGTGGTCTCTTTCTCTCACAGGTCAAAAAACAAGGTGTTCAACTTAGTTTTATCCTTAGTGACCTGGAGAACATCTGCTGTTTTGTCTGGATATGTAGACTTTTTCCACTGAATTTGGTTTTGGGGTTTATGGGGTTTTATATATTTTTTTAGCTTTAATTTATTTGTAGCATTTGCCCTCAAAGGTCCAGTGTGTAGGATTTAGTGGCATCTAGCCATAGTTGCAGAATGCATGTAGTAGAACTAGAGCCAGTGTTCGTCAGTGTTAGGGTACTATAGAACAACATGGCAGACTCTGTGAAAGATGACCTGCTAATTCTAAGGCAACAAAACATAACCATTCTTATTTTTTGTGTGATTATAAATTATAAAAACATAGTTATAAATGCTATATACCATTTCTGCCAATAGATGTCCCTAAATCCTACACACTTTACAGTTAATGTATTTATGTTTTGGCTTTCTGCAGCACATTTCTTCATTTACAACATTTTTCTATTGTTTAGTTTTTTACGATTTTCAGGTGCGTTTCTTATTGGCATCATTTCTAAAGCTGCGGCACATTTCCGTTGTAGTGTGTGTGCCCTTGCTGGCCATCGCAGAATTTTTAAATATAAAACAGCTTTTTATGATCAAATAAAAACATTAGGTAAGAAATAATAATAATAATTCTCTCACCACATGGGGCGCCCAGTAGCTCAGTTGGTAGAGTGTTCGCTCTTTGTACAGAGGCTATGCTCTTGCCGCAGCGACTGCAGGTTTCAATTCCAACCTCGGCCCCTTGCTGCATTTCACCTCCATTTTCTCCCCCTTTCACGCTGTCCTGTCAAATAAAAGCAAAAAATTAAATAAAAAAAAAAACAAACTACATAATAATTTCCAGTGTAAATGCGACATACACAACTGCCGACTGTAGATAAATAGTTGATTAAGATCATTTGAAATGAACTAACATTTAATGGCTGAGTCAAGCTGGCCGTCTTCATTCTAAGTGAAGCAAAGCTTTCACCCCGGCCTTGTAAAGTGTCTCAGTGGATTTTACGGGCACATTGAGCCAAGCCTCACATCCACAGAGGTGAAGGCAGCTTCAAACACTTTCTTTTTTCACACTAAACGGGGCATTATCTACAGGCTGAACAGTGACTTTCAACTCTCAACAAATGAATGCCTTAGCTTAAACAAAGATCAGGCCAGGTATGATCCTGTTGCACCTACACTGTAATATGTTCATCTTAGTTGCTTGTGCTACAGCCTTAAACCAATATTAATTGGCTCATGGTTACCAAGTCTGTTTGTTCTCTCAGTTGCATGTAATTTACTTGGTCCACAAAGCATTTCATTACTTACCCAGAGCAAGACTGTGTTTATGCCAGCCTACTGATGCACAAGAATTTTTATTTCAGACAGAGAGAATTAAATGATGAATGGAATAGGTCGTTCCAATCAACCCATTGGATTCAGTGTATGTAAACATATAATTCTTATTTTGTTTACTGTAGGTGCTTATATGCTTGTACTCACATCAAGAAAAATGAGAAAAAAAATTAAAAATATCAATATAACGAGAAAAAATTGTGATTTATCTCAAGGTGATAAATATTCAAGTCAGTTATTCTCCATCTGACAGATCATTAATCCTGCTTGCATGAGATAACACGTTCTTGTGTACAATTAGTGTGCATGTGTATGTATAGTGCACATAATGTGTCGCTGTGTGCATGTCTGTTTACATGCATCTGCGATGTGCTGAATGGCTCTCTGCAAGCCTCCCTCTCTCCCTCACCGTTATCCAGTTGTGTTTTCTCCCGTGTCATAATTCACCGTGTCTCTCTACATTCAGATGTTTCTATGAGAAGAGCATTTCATCATCAAAGGCTTCCTGTCCCATGAGATATTTGTTTTGTTTTCCGTTTCACTGACAGCAAGTCGCCACCTGCAGAGCAAAGATGAGATTTGTGTAGAGTTCATCAAAGAGTACATTGTGGATTGTAAGAACATACATTTAATTCTCCCCCCTTTAACCTTTTGATTTGAACATATTTCAGCCTGAGATTTCGGCAGCATGGCATGCAGTAAGACCTCCCACATGTTTGGCACGGCAGTCTATTAGATATCTCTGTCCACACACATGTCATGCATTATATACCAGGAGCTGGCACTGCTTATGAAGTGTACTCTCCATCCCACACAGAGGGTGACCCCCCTAGCTACCCTCTCTTCATCAATATGTTATTTTTTTCACTCACAGCTCATTAACCTAACCATGAATTATGCAACCTGCATGCCGTAGTTTGTAGGAAGTAGTGGATTAGTGGGGAGTTCTGTTTCAGTCCATTTAACAGCATGAACTCAGATGTGGAGAAAAAAAAATTGTTGACTGATTTTATTTGCGCATTAATACGTTCTAAATGAGAAGTGGAGCAATTATGCAACAGAAACACGCAGTCCCACAGACCACGTAGTAAACTCTGCGGTGGCACAGTGAGAAACAAAGCCTATTCACGAGCTGCCCGCTGCATTACAGACACAAACAAACACGCACATACAAACATGCAGGGCACACTCACACATGTGCAAACACACTCTCAGGCACAAAACTAACAAGCAACACATTTCTATGAAAATAACAGATCAAGGGACGAGATAATAAGCAGAGGAAAAACAAAGGAGGGGAAACACCATAAGCCAGGGTATAAGCACAGGCTATTCATTATTGTTTGTAACATTTTTTTCTCTAAGTAAAGGAGTTTGTTTATGAGGATACTGTAAATTCCAGATTTTGGCACCTTGTGGGTTTTTTTTGTTCTTGTGGCTTCAGGAGGGCAGAGATCTGCATTCATCTGAGTGATTGTGAACATCTTCAGATCAGTCCTTGTAGTAACTGAAAGCGTATTTACTAGCGTCACCTCACTTACCTCCTGGTGCTCTATAAATAAAGTTTGGTTTGATTTGATTTGATTTGATTTGATTTGGAGATAAGATTGCAATGATACAGTTGTTTTATAAGTGATTTATTGATGTGGTACCTTTCACCGGCTGATCCTATTAGATAGATAATCTCACTCCTTGCACACTCTGTACGTTGCCAAAAGGCTGTTTGTAACGTAAGACACACAGTCAGGAAAGAGCGCTACATACCTTCAGTGATTTGGCAGTGCTAGTTTGTCCAGGGAATAAAGCCTCAGGCTCCTCACACAGTATGTTAACTAAAATCCTTTTTCTTAACTCTCTTAAGTAGGTCGTCTCTCTACTTGTTGTCCCATTAAAAACATACTATCTCTTACTGAAACTCTTCCAAACTATTTAAAAAGATTTATTTAAGGTTATTTTCTTTTCAGCATATCGCTGGGAGTCTACCAGCCAGACTTCAAGCTGGTTGTCACCATCACGTCTGCGTCCACCAGAGGTGGGATCCCATTACGACCTCAGTGACACCCAGCAAAACATCAGACGAGGAGGCAGCACGCGGTCTCTCCAGCTGGACTACAAAGTGATGGGCTACAGCAGTGACAGGGGCCGAGAGCGGGGACGGGAGACCGGGAGGAGGACCTTCCAGTGGGAGAGGAATCAGTCGGGTGAGTGGGAAAGGAAACGCATCCTGGACAGAGAAGAAAAGAGACGGCACGACGGGGAAGGGGAGGACACGGGCAACAGGAGCAGAGACATGGGGGCATGCCAGGACCACAGAGAACGTCAGCAGATGCACGGCCACGACAGCTGCGAAGACTCCTCGCCTGTTTATGAGGAATACCATGAGACCAGCCATGACCCAGAGCAAGGTGAAGACACAGAGAGCCTTTATGACACTCTACCCCCAACCCGACGAGCCTACGAAGGATACCCGTCAAGCCCCCCGGGCATCAACCTGCACCCGGCTCAACTTCTCCCCCCCCTCAGGGCGTGGGACTTACAGACAGGAGAGTGGAGGGGATCGCAGGAGGATCGCGAAGGGCTCAGCTCTGCCAGTTTGGCAGGTCCTGGGGACGAGCTAGAGAGACTATTGAACCTGGTGTCCCTCCGGGCCAGGAGAGCCACACGAACAAACAGAGCCTCCACCCAATCTGAACCTACAACAGGCTGGGAGGGATTCAAATGAGCACACAAGACTGTTTAAAACAAATAGATTTAATATTTCTCTAATGAATGAGAGGCATTGACCCTCTCTGATTATACTTGACATTTAGATTATTAAACCATTGGTCCACCACCTAAAAATAATTAAAGAAGAATATTACCATATATACTTTTATTATCCCGCATTGTTATCCTGTTGTAAGCTAACACTAATCCACCACCAACCCCCTGGCTCATTTATAAGCTGGAGGAATAAGAGGAAATATATGTGTTCTGTAGACGCCTTCACCTGTGCTGCATGAGAGTTAGCTGAGATTGGCTGTGAATCAATGCTATTACATTTATTATTTATGGAACCACTGAAGCACAGCATTTATTAACATCAAAAAATGAAAGGAACCAGTCTGTCTCTGTTTTTTAGATGTTACCAACGTATGTACATATGTTGTTGTGTATTTCACACACCGTCCCATCGAGTCATACTGACACGCACACACAATCATTTTGTTAGCTCAACCATGTAATACTTAATGCATTTCTTATTGTTATTGGCACATGCTCGGGGTTGTTTTGAAGAGAACTATTCGCCCACATCCCAGACATAGCCTCAGAGACTCTATTAAGATTACCAGACGTTGATACCAGGAGATCTTTCTTTAATCATTTAATTTTTCTGTGATTATTTATTTTATAATTTCACTATTTGTGTGTTTAGTTGCTTAGGAGCTTCTTTGAAAATGTGTCAGGGGTATCGATGATTAAATAGAGCACTAAGGTAATGTAACTTTTTTTTTGTTTTACTCAACTCCACAGTAGTATTGGCCTCTCATTTTAAAACAAAGTACTTGCTGCTCGGCAGTAATGGAAGACCGTGTATGGAGAAACATACAGGTTCATTTATGAACACACATTCTGATGTATGTTATGTATATATTACTAAAGATGGACTTTTAGCTGCAAATTAAATTAAACCCACTTCACCTGGTCATAACATGTAATATGAATTTTAAGACTTGTGTTGAACCGGCTCAGAAAATTACGTGGAAATGCATCCGTGAAGAACAGAATCACTCACCCAAAACATGTACACATGGTTGCCTCACTGATAACACAGTGTAAATGCTGCTGTGTTCCTACTTCACACACAACAAAGGGGAATGTAAATGGAATTAAACTCTATGTTGAACAATTTTCACACAAAGGCTTAACAAACAGGTGGTAGGTAACTCTGAGTATTTAAAGGGGACCTATTGTTCTGATTTTTCAGGTTCATACTGGGATTTTGGGTTTCTGCTCGAACATGATTTGGTGTTCAAAAATGCTTTATTTTCCTCATACTGTCTGTGGTGGAACATCTCTGTTTACCTTCTAAAAACACTCTGTTGTAGTGCCTGTCTTTTTAAGCCCCTCCAGCACTTTCTTACGGGAAAAATCACCAATAAAAGCATTTAAACCAAAATCTTTACAATCAGAAATGTTCCATCAGGATTATGATCCAAAATTTGAGAGAAATTAACAACATCAGCCCCAAAGATGACATGTTTCCCTGACTATGGCATGTAGCTACATGTAGCATTTAGCAGAATAGGCTATGTAAATTTGCAGAAGCGTGCCTGGAGCCAGTAATCCAGTAAAGAAATCCCTCACAAGCTGTCAGCTTGTCTCGAAAGTGGCGCTAAGTGGCCTATGTTGACCTAGCATTTTTCTTCAGCAGAAAAGTGGTGGCAGGGCACTAGGGAGCTTCATCTCAGCTGATTTGACCCTGTGCTCCCAGCGCTTTTTTAAAATGGTGTACTGTACATCGGTTTTGTTTATATGACAACAATCTCTCAACATTAGTATTAGCTAGTGAGGTAACATGATGCCACATTAACAGAGGGTTGATTGCACAGGTAACTACAAGTTTATAACAGTACGGTCATAAAAGCACAACACACACCAGCAACATCCAGTGCCCGCTGGCTGATCTGCACCACAAAAACAGGCTTTTCCGTCTTTGTTTTGACAGTAGCCAAGCTAAAAAGCAGCAGTGACATCATCACCGCCTTTCTGAAAAGTTCAGAGATTTCGCAGTGGTTGCACCAAAAAGGCAGAGTGCTCTGAAAAAATACATTAGGCACACAATTTTTCTCCAGGCGGCTGCATGCAGTCGTACACTTCTGTTAGGAAGCAACTGAAAAAAAGACACTGATGCTGTTAAAAAATGCTAGGTGGCCCTTAGTTGAAGAATGAGATTATTATATTTTTTACAATATTACTTTTACATATATTTATCTGATTATTTGAAAAACTTCAATATGAAAATTTAACATTGTAACATTAAATATACAACAGAAAACAGGTAAAAGCATAATAGGCCCCCTTTAACTATAATTATTAATGTATTCATAATACCAGTTCAGTAAAGAGCCAGACTACATGTCTGCTGTCAGAAGCAGCTGCACTAACCTCCGTTCTTTTCACACTTGTGATATTTACTCTGGTAAACATGATTCCTTGTAAAACTGCCTTTTTCTCCTTGAGGTAGAGAGAAAAAACATCTTACTCATAAACAGAAAAAAAAAAAACAAAAAAAAAAACTGAGCAAACTGTTTATGGACTCCTGAAGGGCAGAGTAGATATTACCAGGTGTAAAAGCAAATCATCCTTATCAAACAGTATGCACTGTTCATGGATCTTGAGGAAGATGTAACACTGTGAAGAAAGACAGCTCTTAAAAATTCAAGGGCACACAGTGAGAGGATTCAAATGGAATTGTAAGACTTCTAACAACAAATAGCATTAAAAGTAATTTATGTTTTGAATTGCTTTTTTTGCAACTAAATAATTTGGCTGCTTCTAGAAATGGATTGCTTTGTTATTGCAATAATGTATTTTTTTTCTGAAGAGAATGTTATACTGAAAGATACTACACAGATTAGTCCTGGAAGTATTTTAACCACCAACAACAGTAGAAACATATGTCAACTGACAGGTCTGAACATGGTCATGATCAGGCTCAGTGTCAACTAATGTATTCATGTCTCACAGTATGGTGTCCATCCATTCATCCTGTTTACCCATTCCTACTCAGGAACTCTGCAAGTGCTGGAGCGTGACCCAGCTTGCATGGGGCAACAGACACAGAAACATCCCGGACAGGTCAGACAAACACAGAAAAAAACATTCACACCTGTGGGCACTTTACAGTTTCCAGTTCACCTGGCCTGAATGTCTGTGGACTGTGGAAGGAAACTGAAGCACTGGAGGGAAACCCACAGGTATACTGTGAGAATGTGCAAACTCAACACAGGACAAGCAGCTTTCAAAGGCTCAAATATAAACCTAGAACTTCAATCAACACTACTAACAAATGACAAGTCTTTGCTTTTTTTATTGACATCAATTGTGGTTGAATCATCTCGCAAAGAACCTTTCAAGTCCATCAGTTATTTCAGATGGCCAGTGTGCTGAAGCACAATGCTTATGTACCTGTGTATTTGTTCAAGGACTTGAGGAATATGCTCCAATCAAGCAGTCAGACTTAATTGGAAGGAAAATGGCATCTGTCTTAAGGGTGAATATGTACCTGGTGTGCTGTAGCAGGTGAGCTATATCTCAAACACATGAGATAACTAATCCCCATAAAATATTTAATCCTATCAAGTCAGTCTTGTCACGCCTTTTATATGTTTCCCTTTCCTTCCCGACTGGAATCTGGCAGTTTCATTTAGCGGAGCTTAAAGTCCCTGATGTCCTGGGAAGACATGACAGCACAAGGATGTCTTCTGGAATGTGAACTTCATGAACTGTATGATAACTCAAACAATAAATTTTATTTTGAAATCATTTGAGGGGTGTTATGATCAGATTGCCTCGGCTGTATGAGCTGTCAACAGTTGAGCTGATTTCAGCATAATCTCCTCATTGTGTGCCTTTTGTTTACCAAAGAAACTGATTTCTTTGCTGACTTGAATAGATATATCCGGCTTATTGTGTCGCACTCTTTGTTTCTGTGGCTTTTTTTTTTTCCGTAATGACCCTGAACTATGTGGAAATTATGTAGACCGTGCATCTCTAAAAGCACCTGTCTGTGATCAGATAATACTTTTGCTGTCTGTGCAGAAAATATGTTTTGTGCTCCAGGAACACATGAAAAATGAAAACTGCATTGCATAGTCTCAGAATGTATTTGTTTAACCCTTTGAAACCTGAGCAAATTGGCTTGATTTCTTTCAAAAATATGGTAAGAAAGCACAGAAGAACAATGACATAACAAACAAAAAAGAAAAGGAAAAAACAAAGGTGCTTAAAATTATAATAACTCTGTAATAATTTCAAATATGTAATTATGATAATTAGAAACATAGTTTTTTCTAGGGGTCGATATTGGTTTTTCAGGGCCGCAACCAATAATATAAGTAGTTAATGAGACCGATAATCAATATTTGGAACGAATATGCATTTACAATAAAAATTTTAAATTTTCTGCCAATGTTATCAATTTGGGGTACAAAATACAAAAACACAAAACTTTGTTTAAATGCCTTTAGCAAATGTGTAATCAAAACTGAAACATTCAACATCATATACAGCAAGTTCCTAGTGCCTCTTTTTTTAATGCTCAAGTGAAAATTTCAATTAAAAAAGAATCAATAAAAATAGCTTCCTGAGATTTTACAAAGTAAAAGTTCCTCCCATGCTGACATTTTCTTTGCACTTTTTGATTAATTCATTTTATTAGGGATCATCAAAATAAAATGCCGATACAGATAATCGGCAAAATGCCAAATATACGCCACAATAATCGGCCAGGCTGATAGTGTGTCGACCCCTAGTTTCTACCTAGCGTTTTTCTTCTTTTTTTTTTCATAGATGCTGTGCTGTACCGCATTGTGGAGTTTAAGCTTTTCTTTTTTTTTTTTACCATGTGTGTGTCCAGGGTTTTTTGGGCAGACCTAAACGCAGCAATGACTCATTGGAGCCATCCTTGACATAATCCTTCCCCCACTATATAAATGTGAAGAACAAGCAACAGCCTCTTGTTAGCAGCTAAGTCAGTAGTAGAATGTACAAACATCCCGCGGGCCAAAGAGCAAGCTGCCTCGCAGTTACAGACCTCTGTTAGTAACATACACACCCAGAGCCAAAGAACAAGAAAACTTCTGCAATGTGACAGACTGTCGTTCAGCAGCAAACAGCAGCTAACATCAGCACAAAGCACACATTCAAAACAGTGAGCAGTAGCCTAATTGTGGGTGGGCCAGGCAGCAAATTTGGGGTAAAGCGACAGAAATGTATGTTGGCAACAGATATTCTGATTGTGTTTACATGATTGTGGCATTTAACAGACTTGTGTATTCAAGGGTGAACGGAACAAAACTAATATATAATATATATAATAGAATGCTACGAGCTCTAACATTAGTAGTAACCTTATCTTAGTTTAGCTCCTTCAGTGGACTATTGTGTGATAAGTTCATTGGACTATATTTTCTCAGAGGAGAGAATACTGCTCTTTTTTTTCATCATTTTGAAACCTAGTTTTATATATTTAACGATTTTTTAATAATTTAAATTTGACTTGGTGGTTAATGACACATTTTTCAGTAGTGTGACACGCTCATTACACATATTTATGTTTGCTTTACCCGGACTTTAATTACTGAATGTTCTAAGGTCTGCAAACAGCGAGAGAGGTGACATTTCTTAATCGCTTTATCTGCATCCTCAAAAGGTGACCAGTCATTAGTTCTTCCTTGGTGACAATAAATTGGAGGATGGTCGGCGTCTACGCTTGGCACTCACTCTATGTGTGACTAACAAGGAGACGCACCAAGGAACCTTTGTGGGTTTTGATTATTTCCTTTTCCGCCCCTGTGGAGTTATCATCCAACCCTCCTCGTGTAAACACCACTAGGCTGACTGTCTGCCAGAAAACATTCCCATGGCAACCAGATATTTCCCTGATCACGTTTATGTTTCATTTTCACTGTCATATATAACACATTTTAGCCAATTAAGGGGTGATGAGGTTTATGTGTGCATGTACTGTACATGTGTTTAATGTAGTTTAGATGCAGATACATGCAGCTCATCATGTCTGCTCCAAAAATACTGTATGTTTCTTTGAGGAGATGCAACATGAGGGGAGAGAACAGAGCTGTTTGACATGAGAATAAGCACTCGCCCACGCCTAAACATATTATACATAGGTATTGTGTATGTATGCACTGAGATAAGTCAGGATTTAGTGGTAGCATGCATGAGTATCTTAGCATTGGGAGAAAAAAAGGAACCTTGAAATTATTTATAAACATCTCAAGAATCTGTCATTACATCCTTTAAAATGACTGTCTGCAAAGTGTACATTTTAAGAAAGCAAGCAACTGCAGCAATAGCTGTATTTTCATGGCAGCAGTCATTTTGTCAGAGTAAGTGTTACATTTTTTTGAACAGTGGATATCATTTTTGACTGAAACACTTCATATATCTTTTAGTGCATGCCAGTTTGTGTCAGTGCAATAGATGGAAATAGCTCATAGTCAAATGTTGGCTGGCTTGTTCCAGTTCTATTCTCTCTCCCTGCAGGAACCATGAACCACAAAAGACTCAAACAGGTACAAGGCAGAACCTGAGGGAGATGAATCCTCAGCCCAAGAAAAAAAAAGAAAAAATCCTGCATTTTTTTGTGTAAAATTCACATGATGAAACTTGTCACTGTTGGAGACATTCTAAAACTCACATTACCGACTTTACAGCCTAAAAATGATCTGCTTGTTTCGCTCCCCGATGCAATCACAACACCTGAATCTATGTCTCCTCTATTACTCCTGCCTGTCACAACAAGGCAACACAGAAAATGAGATTTGATCAATTAGCATAATATGCTGAAGATGTCTCAAGTGATAACAGACAGGTTTCTCTAAAAGGTGCAGGTGGCATGTCAGCTGTCTCTGAATCCACCCATTCATTAATGTTTTTTGTTTTGCGGTGATCCCGCCTTTATTTCAGGTCTTTAGGGGGAGAAATAGACGAGTCATTACCCACAAGACATGCATCCTTGTAGGCACAACCTTACATAACATTACCTTTGCCTCCAGCCGTACATGTGGCACACACAGAATCAACAGCACAATTGAAAACAACACACCACAGGTAGAAAAAGTCCCGCTGTCTGGTCAGAGGGAGGGGAAAAACTACAAGCAATTTATTCATCCAGTTTTTCGGCTTATTAAATTATTCTGACAAGGATTATGCAACATGTCCCAATAACTTACACAGACTCTCTGGGACAGTCTTTTGACGACCATGCTGCTTGTTTAACGTATTCAGAGCATGCTGGCTGTCCTAGTGACAGGCGCAGGGTCAAATCAAAGGCAAATACAAGGGCGTGTGAGGAAAAACAGACACAGACAGAGAGAGTCACAGAGAGAGAGAGAGAGAGAGCAATAAACAAATGGACTGTTATGTTTATTCATCATGCTTCAGAGGAAACTGATGAGGACCTGCCAGTCCCTTTAGCTCTGGTGGGTTTTCATTGGACCATCTGGCATTTACACCACAGAGTCAGCTAAGCCACTTAAAACCTCTTTCTGCACCCCCCACCCCCTTCTTCTCTGTTTTTTTTCCACAATGACGTTCCTCCAGATCTGTCCAGACACAGCAGGGGGTGGGAAGGGATGGACAGAAGCATGAGAACATGTTACATAAAAGGAGGAGGGATGAAGGATAGATCGTGTAAGAAAAGGCAAGAGATGAGCAGGGAAGTGGGAGAAGTAAGAGATTAGCATTCCCCAGTTTCTGCTTATTGAGGGGTAGCTGTGTGGGTTATTACAAATCCACGCTGTTCTCAGTAACACCAGGATTACACACCCAGCCAGACCAAATCTATGTGCCTAACATCTGCTTCTGATGACACACACGCGCACACACAAGTGTGTGCCGTACACAAACACACATGACCATAATGGTCATAAATGCAGCTGGCGTCTCAAACAATTTCATTGCATGTATTATTCATGGAAACTTGAATCTTATGAGCATAATCAGACACAACATGCCTACACTGCTAAAACAAGGCAACAAGGGGGGGCTGGGAAAATCATAATGGCAAGGGGTCACGTCCATGTATGATGATATGAATTCACATCAGCCCTCAGCCATGTGTGACTGGGTAGTGGAAGCTATGCACCAGCCCTATTCATCAACCCCCATCCCCCTGCTGTTGTAACAGATTATTACTAAGGCAATCCTCTGGCATATGCCTGCAAAACAGCTATGTGTCAGACAGGGAAGTTAACTGCTTTGCAGCGTACTTCATGTCCTTTATTGGATTTTCTTGTGTGATGAAAGTGCATAAATGTCACCAGATTATGCCACACAGCTTGCCTAGTGTTGAATATCACATTTACATGACAGAAAAAGACTAATTTTCTCAAATGTTTGAATGAAAAGATTGGACCTCATGCAGCAACATTTTAAAAAATTTTATCTTGTATCTTGTATTTAAAGTAAAAGTATGCATGCAAAAAGGTTTAAATTGATTTCATAAATCCAAATAATTAAAAGGAAAAGCAGCAGGTCCTCATACATACAGTATATATGAGAAGCTTACATGATTATAAAAATAGTTGCCAATTACATTTCTTATTAATGGACTAACTGTTTTTGCTGCACTTCTCTTAAGTGTAGGGGAGCAGAAGTGGAAAGTGGCATAAGATTAAAATACTCAGGTTCCTCAGATTCGTACTTTGTACAGTACTTGAGTGAATGTACTTAGTTATATTCAAGTGCTGGTCTTCACAGTAACTGACACAGTTACAGTACTTTGGATCAAGGCACCAAGTATAGTACATTTCTTTAACCCTAAAATGAATAATCCAGTTATTGTATTTACTCTGAATCTAAATTAAATTAAATGATATTCATGCATTCTTAAATGTTCCTCAAATGTAAAACTTATGATAAACGAGATGTCTTTCTCTTATCTTGGTAAGGTGCTCTTGACCACTCGTGAAATTTTCTCTCATCTAAAAGCGGAGAACAAATCACAGATAAAAGCAATAATATGAGAAAATTTGTTTGTATGCACTTCTTCCTACTCCTTTTCGAACATTCGATTTGACTGTTTTGGAAATAAAGATTTCAAGTCAATCAATCATTCAATCAGTGTAGTTTATTGCATGAGGCCCAATGTCATTTTCTGCAGCAAAGACCACTGAATAAGATCAGTTCTATTATCCATGATATTTTTATCCTCTGAAAGTCTTGGCTTGAGCTCTGACATTCGACAGGAGCCCTCAGTGTTACACTGTTGGACTTTATTACAACGCTCCCCCACTTTGCTCTGTTCTTGTAAAGAAGTGCTGCCTTAAACAGAGGTAAGGCAGAATGATGGATCAAAAAATGCAGCTGAGAAATTTGGCTGCATCATGGGCCTCAGAGCGCAGCTTGTTATCTGCTGTAGCTCTGAGGAGTTGGTACGCTGTCACCCTCGAGATTGCTGAGATCTGATTTTGGTAAGGAGGAGGTCTGCTCTATATTGTGCTTTGATCATCAGGGGTTTTTATGCTCGCCAGCAGAATAAGCATCTAGATTCGCTGAAGTTGCAACAACCGTAAGATTTTTATGAGGTCCTTGTTGAACTGTGCAAGCGTGAAATGCCTGTGGTAGTAACCTTTACAGTCCGTCTGATGACTCAAATGTAAGAACAATCATAACGCACGAGGTTGTGTGACAAACACACCTAAAAGGCACCTGGAGAGCGCACATCTCTGCCAAAAACAACTCTTGCTGTTACACTTGAAAACACTACTCCTAACACTAATGTTTTAAATCAAAATTATTTCTTGGCACTGCTATGCACTGCCAGGA
This sequence comes from Plectropomus leopardus, assembly GCF_008729295.1. Taxonomy (NCBI): domain Eukaryota; kingdom Metazoa; phylum Chordata; class Actinopteri; order Perciformes; family Serranidae; genus Plectropomus; species Plectropomus leopardus. Next base: position 20,248,881 of record NC_056475.1, read on the forward strand.
TTAACAGCTTTTACCTCTGCCCTCTAAGCCCTTTCTGATTCAGTTTTCTCAGTGCTGCTATAAAATAATGATATGAAAAATAATGAATGAAATTCCAAATCTATATAATCTCTTTAAATAATATTTAATAATACCCTAAATAATACCTAGTTTAGGGGGCCCTTTTGCATCAAATTCCATGCAATACTTTTGAGATTGCGCACCATTTTTTATGATCAAGGAACATTATAAATTGTGGAATCAATATACAACGCATGTTATTTCCAATAATTTTTGTCAAACAGTGACTCAACAGAACAAAGCAAAATATGTCCAGAATTATGATACAGCTTTCTACTTGCATACCCTTTGTAAAGTTTCATGCACTTCTAATATTCTTACAAACATCCTTTTCTGCAGTTACCAATCGTGAAAGGGTCACAGGTTTCTCATTCGAATAAGCCAAAGTTTGGGAGTAATCTACAAATATAAATGCTGTGATACTATTAAACAGGAGTATTGCAACAATTGATAAAATCTGAAGGTATAAAAGGCAACAAGTTATTACAAAGGAACACATTGTGACATGTCCAGCAGAGAATGTGCTGGTATTTTAAGTCAAAACAGGATTTATTCCTAACCATAGCCAAGTTTTTTTTGTGCCCAAACAAAAGCACACGTTAGCCACAGCGTCGTTCAACCACAGAGTTTCAAAATATAGGCAAAGAATAGCATACAAATGTTGTATATCTGTGGTTTGCAGAAATGTAGAATACCAACATTTAGTGTGGTGATTGGGTTGATATATTAAGAAAATCAGAAGGTGGTAACAAAATTGCTTTTACCTCATTCCTAATTTTAATCACATTCAGTAGATCAAAAGCCATCCTAGCAGTTCTGCGAAGATGTGCTTTGGCACAGCAGTGCTTTGAACTAAATGCGGGGTCATTGGGATTCATCCTCTGGGGACCATGACTGTCTGTACAAATCTGTGCGCCAATTAATTGGGTATATACTTTGATACAGTTTCATAGGATGAATGAAAACATGACCTGCTCGTGGCACTGGTGGAAAAAATGTTATGGCAATCCATCCAAAAATTGCCAGTAAGATTCATTCTCTGAGAACCATGAATTGCTGCACAACATTTCAAGACAAGCTATCATCAGTTGTTGAGATATTTCCATCTGTCTCAGGACAAAAGTGTTGGGTTGACCAACCAATAGATCAACATTGCCTGTGTGTCTGTTGAGCCACTAGCTTTATTATTATAAAACACCACATCCTGCAAAACCTTGAAAAGTATTACAGAAAATGCACACTCCAAGTGCAACATTAGCAAATGGCAAAATTCTCTTTATTTTGCCTGATATATACAATAATTTATTTATGACAAAGACTGACTTAAAGACTATCCTCACACATCCACAAACCTGCAAAACATGTTTTAATAATTTGAGTTTAACTGTAATAAACTACAGTATTATCACATGCTGTATCCATGGACTGAACACTACTCAATACTGCAACATCTTTCTCCTCCAAACCTGTATGTCATCTCAATAAGTGGTGTTGCAAAGCATTGTTTGTATGCATGACTGGAATACAAATTTGGTTACACTTGCTACATAATTTCCAAAGAAATATATTTACCCTCAGTAATGCCAGGCTCTCTTGTTTTCTTCACAACATACTCTACAGACATTTGTTTTGCTGACACCGTCTGGTCATTTCAACAAAACTCTGTGGTCATTTCAACAAAACAGACTCATCAATAAAACCATGCTGTCCTGTAGAGTAAAACAAAAAGAGCATGGCCATATGGGGCAGCTATACGACCGGTTATTGTAGAATATGGTGTCAATGTCCAGTTGTCGTGGTCAATTTATCCAAACATCATTCAGCCACTTCAACTTTCCTGCTTTTATACCCACAACAATATGCTTTACCACCATGACTAAATGCCTAAGATTACTGAAGGTTCTATCCGAGCGGGCAAACACAGTAATCACATTGGTTATAGATTCCGAAGTCTTTGAAGCATGTCCACCATAGCCATAGCACAGCATTATCAGGGCTTTGCAGTTTTCAATTAGCAAATTTTACTGTTTACACCACAACTGCTTTTCTTGATGTGTGATATTGTGATATTGTTAAGCCGATGCTCCTGCTATTGAGTGTCCGCCTGCACTTAAAGCGTCTATATATTTGTGTGTGTGTGTGTGTGTGTGTGTGTGTGTGTGTGCGTGAGTGTGTGTGCGCCAATCTGGCTGACCTCACAGCCAGAGCTGTCTGTCGCCTGGTCATCACATCGCCCTGCTTTGAGGCTGACACTGGGCTGCTCTAATCTGTTCCTGCTGTTGTGCTTCAGGGCATCCGCTGCAGCCCAGCAGCGAGGAGTTAAACAAGTGAATGGTGCTGCCCTCAATGTGTCACCACTGGCACTGACAGTATCGATGACATATGAATCCACTGGATCAGATGGGGAGTTTGACAGCACTGTTGCCACCAGTTACCCACGTTAAAAGGATGAATGGGATTAGACTGCCACCTCCACTTCCACTGACTGCACTGTGCACAAAGTGAATCATAGTCCAGAGCCCAAAAATGGCACCCTGGTGGATGCACACACACTGGGCTTAATGTTGGATAAATCAATAGTGTATTGTGTTTGGAAATGAAAGACTGCCAGAGCTCCAGCTGTTTTATGATTATTCTCAATTTGTATTTTTTTCACTAAAAGGTTAATGCATTAATAAACCCTAATGAATGCGGATGCACTTAAATAACTTCAGATGTACAGCTGAAAATGTCTGATTTTTGTTATGCGCAATTATTGTACTCGCGCTACATCTTTGACAAATGCTCCACACAAGTTACAGTGGGCTGATTGGACTTCCCTTGCAAGACCCACCGCTGTGTGCACACTTAAAGCAACTCCGAGCATTGTGGTGAGATCAAAGGCAAATTCTGGGAAGTCACGCTGGGGAAAGGCAAGCGAAAATGACTGGGAATCTTTGTTTGCACGCACACCTCAGCGCGGTAGTAGAAAACGGAGCGATAAAGTAAGTGAGAGAGAAAGGGAGAGAGAGAGAAAGGGAGAGGCACATAAGGTAAAAAAAAAATGTTTGTGAAACCGTGTGTCTCATTCCGTCCTCACTCCGTGGATTTCTCCCCATCCTGCTGTGTGTCTGACTGAGGGGCTCCTCTGTGATATTTACCACAGTGCCTCCTCGCCACGCACAGCGCCGGTTGCGTCGTAGTTCAGCGCATAGCAAGGGCATCACAAATGGTTAGGGAAGACAATTTGCTCCTCCGTTTGTTCAGAGAATAGCAAATTAAATCGGAAGGACTCCCGAGGCGGTACAATGGTTTGACATTTTAGAGAGGAATAGCCTGCTTTTTTTTCCCCCTCAACGTGGGCGCATGCATACGGATGAGAGTCAGAGATGCCAAGCAGCAAGCTAGGGGCACTTGAAGAGGACTTGAAATATGAGTGGACTTCTTTTATGAAATATGATCTAAACGACAAATAATTTACATTTTCTCACCGGGGAGTAGTTGTGGTGCCGACTCAGTTTTTGGTAACAGTGGATGGATGACTTTTGTGCAAAGATAAAGAAAGCGAAGTAACTTTATATAGGTCACACGTGAGCGCCACATAATAGCAAGTAACTTATATACGCCTTTAAGTCGCAGACTTCACGTGTGCTCTATTGGAACCCCAGGAGGCATCCAGGTGCGCTCCATGTTTCGTTTAGGACACACCGGTACCGGCAGTACCTGCGGGACTTAAAGCACACTTGGGACTTGAGAGCAGCGTTTGGGCTGTGGGCCAGTAATGCCGGACACATTCACGATCATAAAGAACCGGACAGAGCCGCGGCTGGGGCAGCTAGAGCGCACACTGGCCGCGGAAGGGAGCGCCCGCCCCGCCTGGGTCATAGCAATCCTGGCCAGCGTTTTGATCTTCACCACGGTGGTAGACGTGCTGGGGAATCTGCTGGTGATCATCTCCGTGTTCAGGAACCGCAAGCTGAGGAACTCGGGTAAGATCTGTTGTCCATTGCAATGACTAACTATAAAGGGGATCAGTGACAACTACCTATAATAACTCACATTTTTAAGGGGAAAAGTCTCTTGCACTTTTGCCTGCTGCATAACTTCCCTTACTGTAGCACTATGGATTTGCATAATAATATAAGCCCTGTGACTTCTGGATGAAGTGAATAAAGTTTGTTTATATCTACAAGCTGCTTTATCATGTTTTGACCCACAGACCTTGAGCGCACTTTGCCCCCCAAAACCATCGCCCAGTGGCTTATCCAGACTTTTTTTTTTCACTGGGGTGGCCCAAGTGGGGCACTGATTTATGCAGAGGAGGCATGAATAACAAGTGCTGCTGTGGGCACATGCACCACCATGGTTTTAATTTACCAGTTCTGTCTTCAATACCTATATTTATTTTAATTACGAACGTTGCAGTGTCTTACATTCCTGTTTATAGCTTTGTATAAAAGATAAATAGACCAATCACAACACAACACTGATGCCACATAAATGTGAAATAAAGCTTCCATACTTTATGAGAGATACTGTTCCACCAAAAGTAAACAGTACAATAGCAAGGATAAGTGCCAACAAAATGAAAAAAAATAAGCGTGTGGGAACAAACAGCTGTATCAATTTATTTGTATGTAATATTAGTCAGGCTGGACACTACTCTGGCACATTACTGCCTCTCAAGTTTAAGCCTGAATTGCACCTATTAATAAAAATTCAGTTCACTCATCAAACAGTTCAAAGTGACTGGACAGAGAGTCAGTCATAATGGAGGGGCATCAGGGGTGACCAATAACATTTCATGGGTGGCTCGTGCCACCCGAGGTCACTTCATGGATGCACCCCTGCCACCTCCATCAATAAACCCAGTAACAAAACTATCCCAAAGTACATTTTATACGGCTTTAACACTCAACTGAACCCACACCATAAAAGCTGTGGTTTCAGCTAAATGCCTCTGTTTGGATTAGGCTGTCAACCTACTTCTGTCAGCATGCATGCAACCCAAATGCAAAGGCTATAGCTTCCAGTTAATAACGTTCTCCAGTGCACCATTCATATCATGCTGAAGGGCATCTGTGCAGGACACATGGCTGCTAATACATGATAGCACAGATTTAACATGTACATTTCCACTTCATATAGTTGTGTTGAAGACTCCCTGTGTGCCAATTTGTCCTCACAACTTTATATGCCACTGACAGCTTGATTCATACATTGCACTATGAAAACCACTGTAACATCATGGTGTCTCTCTCTTGCCTCACTCTTCTGCTCTTTACCGGTAAAGTTCAAAGGTAGTCTGACTCACTCTCGCTGTGTAAGAGCTGCTTAATAAGCACAGGTGAGTCCTTTTGAAAAACTGACTATACCAGTGCTGATGAACCTATTCTGATGTGAATGTGTGAAATAATTACCCAGGAGGCCTCATGCTGGCTACAGCAAAGCACAATGTCGAATCATAAAGCATGGGAGAACTCTTTCACTGAACCTTCGCTCCAGGAAAAAAAATGCATCCTTGAGGTTGTAATTCAACTCTTTTGAGATGAAAATGAAGCCCTTTCAAGAATTTTACTGAATTATGCACAGGTTGTTGTTGTGTGTGTTTTTTTAATGTTATTGGTTTACCACCTAATTTGCCCCTCTTCAGTATGGTCTACTTTTCTTTACTGAAAACTAATGTCACTCTAAAAAAAAAATAGCTAAATGTGAGACTAAAAACTTGCCAAGATGGATATCTTATACAGTTAAGTCTGCCACACATGCTGATGGAAATCTGCATTTATTTGCATATCCAGTAGAATGCAGCTGGGAGTCTTTCTTCCTTATTAGTTGATGGGCAAAAACCCCCGAGGATGAACCAAAACAACTACTTTACTTTCATTTAAAGACGTTATGAACCACTTCTTATTTTCATTCACAAGGGAAAGCCTTTTTTTCTTTTATTTGAGATTTTTTCTCAGTCAGATTGACAGTCATCAAAGGAGCATCTGAGTGCAACCCTGTCTTCAGAGAAAGACTCCCACATTCTGCACTCTAGCATGGATTTTTTTTAAACTAAGGTTTAGGTAAGGTTCATCTTATTCATAGCTCTTGAACCAAGGCTTTTTATTTATTGACGCTCAAAAGTGAAACCCAAATGCAGTATGTCAAGTGTGCCTTCATTTATGTGTAGCCAAACTTACAAATATCCTTTTAATCATTATCTTATTAAATTCAACTAACAGTGGCACTTAAAATAGCTGCAATCAGAGGGTTTAATGTAATCAAACATAAGTCTCCCCACATCTTCAGTGAATTAGACAGAGATTATGTCTCGTTAGAAAGAGAGTTGGTTGTTGTAACTGTGAGTTTATTTAACATTTTTAACCCTGCTGCTTTTCATTTTTACTCCTGCATTATGTTGATATAACCTTTTTAAATAGAAGTCATGCAGTCTTGGGAGTACACTTTTAAGAAATACTAGTGAGTGCATAGGGCCGCATGGCCGTGGTCAGATTTAAACAACAACTGTAGGAGTTTTTGTGCAACATAAATCTCACACAGCACCCACAACAGTGTTCTATAAAAATCACATTGGATAAGATAGTGTTATGCACTGTGATCACGTTTACCCTTTGGCAAAACATGCTTATCTGTACACAGAGCTTGATTCAAGTGCCACTTGTGCTTTTAAGAGGGACTGCTTTTGGCTTGGATGTTAGAAGAAAGGTGATAATGTTGATTTTTCTCTCATTTAGGACCATGACTCCCCCAAAGTGCGGAACAGTAAATTTTTTCACTGCAGGACACATAGTTCATCTGAACTACTGCTAGCACAGAGACACCTGGCTTATCTCTAGTTTACAGCTTGATTAAAAATGGACAGTTTCAATTCACTTCTTGAATTTTGTGGGGGTTTTTTTTTTAAAATCTTTTTCTAGGTATCCTACAGATCACTGGTTTTCAAACTGGGGGTTCTGACTTCCACTTAGGGCCGCCAAAATGTTACTGGGGGTGGCAAGGCCCTTCAGAGGATGTGACAAGACTTTACCTAAAAATATACAGTAGGGCTCATCTCAGCATTGCATTTTTAAATAAAATTATTTTAAAAGTTTAAATCTTTATTCAAGATATAAACTTAAGACGAAATCAGACAAGATAAGGGCACGTTGAACACAAGCTATATTCACAGAGCCTTCACTTTCTACTTAACAGCCTTTTCCTGCATTAAGGCACGGACATACTTTCTGCATTGAATGTTGACGGATAACTGCAGTCACGCGCACGCGGTTCTATTCATAGTACAATTGAAGGTCCGCTTCAGCCCCTGGCAGGAAACGCCAGGGCTGTGAGGTGAGCTCACCGTCCTCCTACTTCTGACATTGGGTGAAAGTGAAACTTAAGAAGATGATCGTGGGTCTGGAGTGAATGTCTGTTGAATATCAAACTCAAAACTGACTTCACCATGATGTAGCAGCTGTGGCTGGTTTGAAAGCAATGTTTTTGGACTGGAGTGTGAAGCAAGCGATTGAAGCATGTGTAGTTATACTGTCAGTCTGTACTGTCATAAAAAATGGGCTGCACGTGGATATCCGCACAGGGTTCCGTGGGGATCTTTTGGGAACATGGATGGATGACAACATTTAAGTCACATCGACCAAAGCAGACCTGCGTGCACTAAAAAATTGGCCTTTTGAAAAGTAAACAGTAAAAACAAAAGTGTCAGGGAAAAGGTAACACTTAATCTGTAAGAAAAGAAGCCCATTAAGTATATATGATTGTAGGGAAACTCATCTAGCATCAAGCAGCATTTATAGGAAATAATTTGCTTAAAATTCATCAGCTCATTCTAAACAAAACTATAGATGAACTGCACTTATTGTGTTCACTACTTCACTACTTTAAAATATGCCACTTTGTCAGGGATCATCAGTTTGGTCAATGATCGAAAAGGGATCACTTAAGGAAAAAAGGTTGGGAACCACTGCCTACCTCTCCATAAAGAGGTAGTAAAACATACATTTGTTGAGGGAGTTTTGCAGCTCACATGGTGCATTTCTGCCTTAAAGCTCATCTCTCTCAACTCAAACAGCCCACTCAGCAGTAGAGAAACCACGCTGAACCCATAGTCATGAACTCGAAGGACGGCTACTGTAGTTTGAAACAACCCACTCAGTGTTTGGGAAAACACCTGACTTAATAAAGCATAGAAACAGTCGCAGCAGGAGCAGAGGCCAGCATATGATTACCCTCTACAGTTGTGGTAGCTTTACATGAGTCCCTGCTGTGGCAGAGTGAACAAAGTAAACTGACCGCTGAGTGCTGGACTGCAGTATTTTGTCAGACGCTCGGCTGATGAGTGATGACTAACTCTGAGTCACTCTCACCTACCCTTAATAGTGATATATGCATATGGGAGTAAATATTAGAGTACTGACTCATTATTGTTCTGACACTGAACTGGCATCAAAATATGACACTCACACTAATCAAACCTCTGATGCAGGTTGCTCACGTAACCAAGCTCCATTAGGATTCTCATTACCTTTCTGCCCTGTCTTTTTCTCCTCTTTTGTCTTTTCAAAAGACTTCAATGTTTAATTTAAAGGGCTTCCTCTCTCATCATGTGCTATTGTATACTGACGAGCCTGTGCGGCGGACACAGAATCACACATGCATGCATTCATGAGCCATTAGAGCCATTTGTCTCCTGAAATTAGTCGTTTAAAAAAGAAAAGCTTTGACTCACACACAAGTGCTCTAGAATGCAGAGGTGTGCCTGCACACAAAAACATGTGAAGCACATTCAGGGAAAAAAACGCAGAGCAGTAAGTCACACCTACTGATTGTCTTGTACGAACGTGTGTGTGTGAGCATGTGAAAGGTGTCTTGTACAGTTGTGTGGGGCAGAGGTTTTTTGTCCCCTGAGATTTGTCTTTGATGGAGCGTAGGTGTTGCAAACCTTCAAAGGGAGTTAGACAGGATCACACATTACAGACTCTCTTCACAGAGACTTTATTTACATCATATCTCTCCACCTCCCTCTCATTCCCTCTCCAGCTACTTCTCTGTAAAGCTCTCTGCCTCAACAAAAAAATAATGCTTAAACTATTCCTTACTTAAGACTGAGGCTTGAGAAAAAAAAAACACTCAGTGCAGCTTCACATCCAGTCCCTCTCAGTGTGCCTCTATCCATGGTGCTGAAACACTAAAACTCAGTCACCTCATCTGTCTCTCTCCGTGGTGCTGAAACATCCAAACCTAAGGCCCTCCCTAAATCCTCTTTCTTGTCCGTGCTTGTGTTCCTTTGAACTTGTGAAACGTCATCAGTCACAGCCTGAATACTGCTCTAATTCATAGTCAACAGTGTTGAGAATTATTTGAGAACTGGACCCAATGTTTTCAGTGATGTCAGGACTTGTCAGTGAGGTGATATGGGCCACTCATCCCAGCACTAACTAATAACTAATGTAGCCTACTAGAATAGTAATAACATAAGTTGCTTTTCAGTCCACTAGATACATGCTGCTGCAGTAGAAATGATTGAAATGAGATAAAAGGACTGAAAAAGTTTATCTTATTAGATAAAAACAGATGTTGGCATGTTTTTTTCTTAATTTGCAGTTGACAAAAGGAAAGAAATCACAATATATCGCAGTGTGTGTTATCACAATTCTCAGCATATTGCAAAACATTTATATTGCAATAATATTGTATTGTGACCAAAGTATTGTGATGATATTTTATCATATCACAGGTGATTCCCACCCCTAACGGTCATTCAAGGTGAGAACAATGTTATCGCTTTGTAATTTACTGGTTGTGTCCTCTGATTTCTCTGTAACATTTTACACATATGGTATAATTCATTTTGGAAGATAAAATTTGTTGATGCCAAATTAGTTTGAGTTGGACTATGAACAGTTTTGAATACTTTGGGGTCATTATCATATTCATAAATGAGAACGAACACAGAAAGTGTTGTAGATATACATTGGAGTAAAGATAACTGTTGGCTGCATCTCACAAGTCAACCTCAATCCAGTTGAAAGCTCCAAAAAAATCTTTTTTGGTTTCCCCAAAAAGCCAGTTAGCAAAAGCTTTGAGGTATTTTGTCACAGAACAGTTGCACAGTTGTGTTGAAGTGTAGCCTAATCACTAGATCCCAGCTGAGCTGGAATGGATGGCAGCAAGAACACTGCTGCTCCAACTGAATATTGAGCATACTGCGCCCTCCCATTTTGGAGAGTTTGGACTCCCAAGTTGAACTTGGCAAGTTCAAACTCCCAAGGACGCGAGTCTAAACTTGGCGTACTCTGTATGGAAAAACGACCTCCAGTCTCTCTGTCTGACTCTCTCTCTTTGATTCTGAAACATTCAAACCACAGTCTCTCCCCTGGACCTTTCTGTTTCTCCCGAGGGTCCTCTGTGACATCCACTGCTGTTACTAATACTACTGCTGCTCTGTCTTTGCTGTAGTGAAACAACATGAAACATGAAAACGTGAGTGAAATATTAACACAGCAGAGAGAGAGCAAGCATTCAAATGTGTTTGTCTGATCTGCTGTAATTATACTTGTGAGGAGCAACTCTTGAAAAGCCAGGCACTTCTGATGATAATTTAGTTTGTGACAGCTGGTCCTGACAGCTAAAAAAGCTTTCTGGTTAAGATGAGGGACTTGGTTACAAATGGGTTTAGAGATAGTGTAGGTGTGTTGTTATGTTTGATGTTCTGTGAGTGTTCGCCCTCAGTGAGTGAGTGCAAGTCAGTCCTCAAAAGTCTGCAAAATGTGTGTAAGAGAAGTGAGACAAATATAGAATTTGTGTTGTTGGTTTACTGGGACAGTTTCTAAGTCTGCATTTCACATCTTTACATTTTGGGCCTCGCGCTGAGTGACACTTTAATCCAGAGTTTCTCACAATGAATAAGTATGGAGGATTTCTGTGTCTCGCTCACAGACATTATGACAGGACATACCGCTGTTTTCAGACTACTGCAAGGGATCTCTCTGAACACTAACACGGCTAACACGCACTGTCTAAATTGACTGATAATTGATAATTGTGTTCACACTGGGATTGGCTGCAGCTTGATTAATTCAGATGGACAGCTGTCCTCTTTGTAGAAAAGTAGAAAAAAAGGTATTTCTCTGGTAAACATCTACAACTGACATGTTTGATAAATGTCAGCTCCAACTAAGCCTAGCTGAAATAAATATATCAACCAATTGTGTGTGTGTGTATATACTATTTATATATATATATATATATATATATATATTCATCAGGAACTATTACACTATTACACTTCTTTCTTCATTACCAACCACTGAAGTCCTTCTTTCAATTCACTTTTACGTAAATGACTTTGTGCAAGTGTTTAATCTCGCCACACTTAATGGTACAGAAATTACTTTCACGCTGAAATTATAGGCCTACTTTGAAGAGACACACATGGATAAAAATGAGACTCATTTAATTTGTAACTGCATCCTTGGAGTTTGAAAACTTTATGATGCCAATTTATGAGATTTGTTCCTCCAAAATCAATTGAGAATCAAGTTATTAAGAGTTTAGCATGCACAAAATGGCAATCATAAGCTATTTGGGTAATGGCCTTGTTAAAAGTGACTTATCTTCCAGTTCATTGTCTATTTCCTCCTCCTTGAGCAATAATCCATTGGCTGTTTTGTGAGTCATAGACTGCTACACACAAGAATAATACAAAAAAGAATACCACTGAAGCCACATATAATACACTGGAGAAAAATCAAAACAGATAAAACAAGTTGTGAGACAAGGGGTGTAAAAAATATGTAGTAAGAAGTTCATTTTATATTTGTGTTGATCTTTTTGATATGTAGCACTTTGTAACCCTGGTGTCAAATGTTTCAAAATGTGCTGATTTATTTACTTGCTCCACCAGTATCTCGTTATCCCTGCAAGATTTTGGCAAGGTAAAAAAGTCTTCAGTTTATAGAGTATTTTATTATTCCGCTCATCACTTTCAAAACTGTTATGCCTTTCATTACCACTATGACCCAGTACCCTCACATCCTTGGGTCTTTTTGGTTTCTACGATAATTTATGCCCCTGACCAAGGTGTTATTGGGGTTTTTTTTGCCATGGGGGCACGTCAGTGTTCAGTGACAGCTGAACAGGTTGTCAGATTGATCAGATTTTCTTTAAGGCTGAGGAGATTTCTTAGCTCTCTGTTTCTCAGCTAAAAAAAAGCTGTCCAAAACAGACAGCTGAAGGCAGATTCATACCATCCACCCAATGACCCTCTTGGAACCTATTTTATGTGCCTAACAGAGGAGATGGAGAAAAGGAGGCAGAGAGACGGAGAGATCACAGAGCAGGCGAAATGGAAATAGAGGAGTGTTAAGCTGTAGCTCAAAAAGAAAAGGGAAAGAGATTAGACACAGGGGCTCTGTTGCTGGTTTGATTTGAATTAATCCATTTACTTGATATTGAATCATTTGGAATCCCGCATGAAAATTGCATTTGACATCCCATTATACATCCCATTGTGACAAATATTAGCCACTCAGTGTAGTTTCATCGTGTAGTTTCATGTAGAATCCATAGGGGAGCCGAGTTGCCGCTGATCTATAATGCATGGGAGGAGAGTGTCTGCAGGGCTTTGGGGGATTTTCTGTATGTGTTGAGGCTTTGCCATATAATTCTTTCATCATCTGGTTTTTACTGTTTTTTGTCTTACTCAGTGAGTATTTAGGCAGAAGTGAGGGTTGGGGATGACTGCTGAGAATGTTTTCAGCAGCTTTAAGTGCTCTGGGAGTCTACTTCTGCCTGAGCTGTGCCCAGACACTGTCCTGTATCTTTTTGGGTGAAGCATGACTTCTGTAATTCCCTTGAACACAGACAGCTGGATAAAGGAAGCAGGAGTAGCTGCGACCTGCTAGACGTAGAGGAGCAAGGCTATAGAGAGAGAGAGAGAGAGAGAGAGAGAGACAGAGAGAGAGAGAGAGGCACAAGGAAGGTTTGGAAACAGCTCGGAAACAGAAAAGAAATGACAAGGACACAGGCTATAAAATAAAGAACGACAGCCCAACATTTAGATAAGAGCGGGAAAGGACTGAAATCCCTCGCTATGAAAAGTAGGAGAGTGATGCTGCTTTATAAAGGGAAGAGGCACAGCCTAGACAATGTAAGAACTACTGTCGTGTGTCATCACAATCACCCAGTTGTTATCAGTACTTTAGTGCTGAGACGGGGGATGACTCAATAGCACAAGTTTGCACATATGCACGCACACACACAGCAACTGACGGAACAATTTTCTTTAATCTCAATAACCGTGAAGGCGGTAGATTGACCCGCTTAATCTGCAAAGCAACTGATCAGTAATTTCATTCCTTTATTCTTTATCATATTCAGTAAAGCCTGTATCTCCCAGTATCCATAATACATGCGTTGTGATAATTTGAAGTGCATTATGTAACCGTTTCTCAAAACCCTCAGGCAGCAGTGGGTGAAGAGGTGGAAGAAGCAAGAGATTTGCTGCAAGAGAAGGAGGAGAAAGAATGAATGGAGGAGGGAGGTGAAGACGTAAGAAATGAAGGGGAAACTAGGATGAGAAAATGAGAATGGGATATGGAGGGGGGAGGGGAGGGTGGCACGGGGATGCGCAGAACTGGATTCATGTAAACGACTCTGCAAACAAGACAGACAAACACAAAGTTTGTTTCAGGCAGACGATGGAAGAGACGCGAAGTAGGATGGAGACTACTCCCTAATCTACATCTCAATGCAGCCCTACAGAGATGTAGATAAAGACTGTAAATGTACATAAAGGTTTAGAGGCCAAATGTGAAGAATTAAATGCATCTAGTTATTATAAAATTAGATTTACACAGGAATCTACGTTCAGATTGTGGTTTAAATGCAGTGGGAAAATGGGCCGATTAATTTATATTTTGCATCACCAGGGTGATGTCTCAACTGAAACCACTCAAAGCACAATTGATATCATATCATAAAGCCAAAAAAATCAGAGCGAAATGCACAACAAAAAGTTATAATTTGCAGCAACTGTATTAGTGTGAGTTTGAGAACTACACTTTGATGAGTCTCCATGTTTAAATCATTCAAATGTTATGTCAGTGGTATTTATGCTTTGCTTCAAATCCAATTAAAAGATGGTTAAGTGTTTGGTTTTTATTCACTAGTTCTATTCGATAACCCCTGAAGTGGTGTTGAATCAAGTACAGCAGTCGGGGTAATTCTAATCAGAGTTGGGCTTAAGATTAAGATAAGTCTCTTACAAAATGAGACCACAAAGTTATGAAATCTGTGTAAAAGGCCAATCTGTTTTGATTAATTTGAAATAAACCTGAATTGAATACTTAATCAAATCGTATTGATTTCGACTCAAGTCTAGTCTTTCAAACTCAAGGTACTAGGCTTAAAATTGGCATTTTTCTACATATATTCCCTTTTCTCCTAACTTTCGCCTATTGAAAGTTTTTAACACCTTCTCACTTTCAACTCTTCCAGTACCAATGTTTGGTGAGTGGCCCTATAATGCTCTGCATACCCTCCAGTAAGTTTAGGAGGTTCGGGACAGCATGTAGCTGTCAGGCAGCAGTTTCCTTACATGCACAGGAAATGTACAGTTTCTACTACTTAAGCATACAGTCTCTTTTCAAAATAAAGTTATAACGTAGGTAAAAAAAAATTTTAAAAATTGGTTTACTTCCTTAGGTTTAGACAACAAAAGCCTGTAGTTAAATTTAGAAAAAAAAACATTGTGGTTTGGCTTAAACAAGTATGTTTCTTACTTACCTAATGTAACAAAATATAACATGGTTCACATTTATCATGTTACATATGTCACTAGCATAGTGTGCTACACATACTAGCACACTGTAGTGTTATTAAAATTCTCAATTGGCTTTTGGTTTCCAACAGGACATGAACAGCAACCTCCCAGTTGAAAGTCTGGCGTTCGTGTGATCCAAAAAACCTATGTGAGCTTTCTCACTCTTAATACTTTGGCTGTTGCTCTGATCTTCATAAATGCTGCCAGCAAGTGCATCTCATACTGCTGCTAAAGGGTGCCACGGTGCATCAGTATCTGACAAGTTAGGAGTAAAACCAGGTTGAAGTTGTATTTTTGCCTGTGAATGGGTTTGGAAGCCTGAGCGAATTAGACAGTGAAAATTATTATTCTAATATATCCATTAAAACTGTTAACCAATATGACATTCATGTGGAATGACTCATTGGACTGCTCTTGGGACATATTTAATTCACTAAAATCCCAATACAGGCTGAAGTTAAATCAGCAGAAGTTGTATTTGTGAGTAAACACAGACAAAAAACAATCAAAGTCGCTTCTTTCTCCTGGGGGGTTACATGTCCTTTGTTTTCTGTTCCTCTGTTTCACACCTTCTGATCAGAGCATGTTTGCAGCCTTGGTATAACTTGGCAGCCAGGACAGACACTTTGAGCATTCAAATGCTGTGCATCCAAAATGCCAAGTTTTCTGATCAAACACAGGATGCCCAGAGAAATTAAAACCCTTCAAAGGGCTGCAGTCCATCAACTGGACGTAATTCTGCAAGAGATGACGTGAACATCCAAGCCAAACATTTTACATAATGAAAGAGATTGAGCCTAAAAGACTGTTCTTGGGGGTTTCATAATCAATAATGTCAATAGACATTTCTCCCTTTGTGCAGTGTAGCTTTAATCTGGACTTTTATTTTCCCCGATGTTCGCTGTTATAATGATGAGCTAAGACAGCTTTCTGATTTAATCATCTGCTTTGCTTACAGTTCAGTGTGCACTTCAAAGGTCAATCTCCTAGGACTAACCAGACTTAATGTCTGCCTTCTGCACTCAGTAGAAAAGCCAGTAAGCCAAAGCATCACAGGATCATGTTGGTCCAACGTGTACATTTACAAAATCACAGATACAGTGTGACATATAACTTAGAATCTACAGAGGGCTAACCTCTTTTCCATAACAAATTTATACTTTGCACCAGCTCCTGTTTAAGATTTCCTAATGAGACGTTGAACCTTTGCAAATAACCTCTGAGTTTATAGACAGAGAGAGGGGGTATCTGCTGTTAAACCTCACAGCCAGCATGTGCCGCCAGACTGAGCAGGATGGCATTTTTAATAGGAAGGAACAGAGGGGAAAACTGAGGAGGGCCAATGTTGTGCATTCTTAATGTTGGGGGTGGGGGGGTGATGGGGTGAGGAGGGTTTGGCTTGCCTGAGGCAAAGCATCCACAAAGTGCATTTTGAATGTGAATTGTCCTGACCTCAGTTCATCTCCAAACTCAAACAAAGGCTTACCAACAGATGACAACTTCATAGAATGCATGCATCATTTGTGATGCACACACATAGTTTCTAATTTTCTAATTTCTGTCGCTCACTGTACAAGATATTCAGTAAGATTTCATGTGGTTGGACAGGCAGTTTGAGCTGGATTTACAGCTTGGCAAAAGATAAATAGTTGGCAGCAATATCTCTATTCCCCTTGTAGCTGCTTAAAATCTGATCAATAACTTGTTTCACTTATTTAGCAAAATAGGCAGACGTTTTCTAGTCCTGAACAACTCTCAAGAGGAAACTAACAGCCTGCCAAACTTGCTGAAACTCCCTGCAGTCACTTCTGTGATAAACAACAGTAGCCTCACAACATCCCCATAATGCTCATGAGGGGATAATTTTATTATCTTTTGAATAATGTCAACATTACTTTCCCGTGTTTTACATGTTTTATGACAGCAGTGGATATCACAGAGCTCTACCCATGAGGCCTCTTCATTGAGGGAGAGAAAGCTTGTCGTATACTGCCAGACAGGCTGTTTCCTTCAATGAAGGACATCGCCATAACAATTATTATTGTAATTATTATATAAAATTATTTGTATAGACATAGTTAATTGCTTCAACATTAAAATAAAAAACCACATACATTTGTTGTGACCATTCTCTTAAAAATGAGACTATAGGTCTTTTTATTATTACGACCAATATTTACATTTAGTCAGTCCCTCTAGGATTTTGCAGACTGTTTTTGTAATTGTTGTTTCCTGAAATGCCTGATTTATTGGCAGCTTTTCTAAAAGGTTGCAGTGCAAGTTGTGATAATTTTAGTTGTTTTATCAAGACTTGGTATTCTATTTTAAAGTTAGTTATATAGGATCACATCATGATATGATGTATTTTCAGAGCCAATACTGGCAAAAAGTTGAAGTTTTCTTAGTTTTCTAAGTCAGAGCCAGTCAAGAAGATTTCGAAACAGCGATGACAATGAGGTGACGCTGTCCTGACTGTAAAGACAGTGATCGACAGGAAGAATAGGTTACATGACAGATGAGGGAGCCACATATAAGAGCTAGACCACTGTGCGCTGCGCAGCTTTACTGTCAGGTAAATGAGAGCCAACAGGATCCCGAACTCCAACAGTTTCAGTGTCAAGTGAGAGAGACACCATGCGCTCCACAGCTCCACAATCAGGTGAGGGAGAGCCTGGTGTGCCTCTGACTGCTTGAAAGCAGTTGTGACACTTTGTAGTTTGTGGAATTAAAAAGCTCCAAGACTTACTAGTGAGTGCAATAATCTGTGTCCAGTGTTGTAAAATTGTTTGTTAGGTTTTGTTGTGCACCTGAAATGATGTCCTCCCTATGACAGATGTTATATTTTGCCTGCTTTCTGCTGCAAGAAATGGCTCCTCTTGGGGACAGCTGTGGGGGGCTTCACGTGTTTTCGCTCTCTACAATGAAATGAGTCAAAGTTGCAGTGAAGTTGCAATGATTGGCCAAAATTAAAAGGCTGTGTAGAATTCAAAGGGATTGCCTGAATTTTCAAGAACTGTTGCGATCTCAACATTGTAAGAACCTGGAGGGACTGATGTAGTGTAGGTGGCAACCTTTAGTGGCCGTAGTAATTACGACGGGAGCAAAGGAGGACATCAGGGGATGTAGTATAAAGAGCAGCAAAATCTGCCAGAGGCAGGCGGGGTGATCAGTCAAAAAGAGGCCCAAAGGAATGTCAGTCAGTCTTGCTTCCAATGTTTCTAGTAGCCCTTTTAATGCCTATTCAAAGCTGGAACGTCACATTGTTATTCAGCATTGCTATTCTTTATAAAAGGTACGATCATGAAATGAGGGAACAGAGCTGTCTTGCTTTTTAGCAAAGGAGTGCATACCAGCACTAATACGACATATACATAAAATGGACAGGTGGCAGGATAGGACCATGGAAGGTCGTAACATTTTGATAATGTGTTGTGTATACGACCAATCCTCGAGAGATTAAAAAAAAGAAGCAAGCAGTTATTTAGCAGCTCCCTCAAAGAACAGCAGCCAAAAATGTGCGCAAATTGTGAAGACAGTAAGGTCCAGGAGTGCCTTACCCTCCAAGCAAAGGACAAGATCAATTACCATAACAGGGCCGGTAAATGATTTTTACTGGCATGCTATGCCATTTTTTACTGTTTATAAAGTGCTGCTGGCACATATGTCATATGGGACACGAGAGGCTGATGCTTTGCACACCCATCACTCATCTTCTGCTTCTGGTATGCTGGCATGCTATCTTTGGTTCTATATAAAAATTAGGGCTGTCAAACAATTAATTTTTTTTAATCAGAATTTCTATCGTGAATTGCGATTAATCGTATTTTTCAATCACGTTTCAAATACCATTATTTTGCATTACAAAACAGTTATGAAGTCCATATTGACAAGGTAAACCAATTCTTACCAGATTGTTTTGTTTATTTGTTAGCCACTGATTTGCACCATATCAATCAGCTAACTTTTCTCAAAATTACAAAGGGAAGTGCAAGTTGGCCCTTTAAAAATATAATTAGTCATAAGTTAAAGCACTTGTTGTTTCTCCTCTCCCTACCTAAGTTTAGGAAGTCTGGTGATTCTTCTCAGAAACATCCAACCCCCAACTCTGAAAGTGAGCCACAGATCACGAGTCTGCTGTTCTTTTTGAAAACACTTCAATAAGGACAACAAGAAATCAGCTGCTGCCAGGCACACACATACTATATGTGGCACCTCTGCATGTTGGGGAGACAGAGAGTGTAATCATGCCTGATAGAAAAACAACTTTGTACCTAGAAATACGGCCCTAAAAGGAATTGACAGGCTTGAGCATTATTCTTGCGGTGTGTTGATTCTCATGCTCACACACCTGAGGTGAGGAGAGAAAACAAGTGCATCGCTAATGTGGCATGAATTAATGATGCAAATTGAAAAGACACCCAGAGTGGACTGCAAAAAACATGACATCAACCATTCGTGGTGCCTATTAAAAATATGATGCATGATGAAGTTGGAGCAGCGAAGGAAAGCAATGTGGATATGATTTATAGATTGATTTATCAATTATTATGCTTCCAATTACACTTGGTGGAAAACATTACATCTTTCAGGCTATCAAGCATTCGTTAGAGCTGTTGTGATTCAGTGGGATGTTTTAGAGAAAACCTTGAACCTTTAATCTTTTCCACCTTGTTTCCTATATTAGTCAAACTGGTGACATGATGATGAAGTCCACAGTCATGGCCAGCCTGAGGCATAACTGAACTAAGCAGTTGCTTATGGTGCCACAGCAACCATGAGTCTACACAGAGCATGATAAAGAGAGAGTTTTTCACCTATTTTGTCAGCCACATTTTTCAAGAGTTTTTCAGTATTACTTTTCTTTATGATTTATTCTTAGACTTTAACCATTAGTTGTTCTCTTGTTGCATCCCTTACAAATATCTTTTGGGGTTCCTCTTTTTATTGTGATTTTAAGTAGCTATAACTTTTTTTCATATTAGCAATGGATGACGTGTCTCTTTGAATGTAAAATGGGTTACTGGTAGAGACAAACCCACAGAGAAAAACCATTCTGAGTTTTATAGCACTTTTCAGCTTATTGTTTTGGTTTTCCAGTCCGCAACTTTACTGTTTTGGCTCATTCTAACTGCTCTCAAACTGCCATTCACAGACACCCCGGCACCAAACAACAGACGGACAAAGTTACCAACTAGCTGGTGAACATAGTGGAGCTTTAGCAGCTGAAGAGCCAGATATTTTGCTAAAGAGCTGGTGGAGATCCTACAGATGGACAGCATCACAGCTGCCCAAAGTGAAGTGAAAACATTGCCCTTGCCCCCCAGGTGTCATAAAACCTGCCCCCTCCATGTTAGCAGATGAGCCATCGGCCAAACTTAAACCTCAGAGTACAAGTCAAAAATTATTTCTCTCAAATATGAATTCTGCCATTGTAGATAGTTCTTATCAACCTGATGTATGTTCAAGTCTTAATTTAATTTTTAATTTGCTATTTAAAAAAAAAAAGGGAATGTGAGGATATGATTTAAAGCTGTGTGTTTCTGTCTGTGTCCTTGCAATCACTGGGCTGCTTTAGAAGATCAAATTACAAAAAGAGTTTTATAATTGTTTTTATGTAGCTGGCATTTTTTTATGACCAAACAAAGCAATATTATTGAGATATATTTTGTGTATTAGGAGTGTAGTGCAGTAGAGTGGGAATCCAGTCAAACTCTCCATACAGGACCTTCAAAGGCACCTCCAAGTTTACTTTAATTTTCCAGTGACATACAGTATTTTTGTGAGGTTCTTTCTGTTCACAGCCTACTGGAGAGTACTTCAAATTTTATGTTGCCTGAGTCAAGGAGGCTTTCTGAGGGCCAGAGTCCCCTGCTAAAGAAAAGCACAATAGAGGAGGCAGAGGAAGAAGGATGTAGCTGATGGTGCTGCAGCCCACGGTTGGATAGCAGCTAGCCTGGCTGGAGAGCAGCCTGCCGGGCCAGCAGCAACATCATCACCTTTAGCCAAGCTGATGAGGACTGAACTGCTGAGAACCATCAGGCAGAGCTGACTGGCAGTATTTGCACTGCAGTTGCCCACCATTGCCAACTGAAGCTACAGTAAATTACTGTGGGTTTCAGCATGGCCTTATTTTTTCATTGAACTATGTTGCTGACACCAGCATAGAGAGGAAAGTGCCGACATGTGTGACAACAGGAGGTTAGAAACTTTCCTCAAAGATAAACTGTGCCAAGTGTAACAAGAGGCAAGCAGAAAGCTTTGCGTTCAGAGCATGTTTTCATGGCCATGTATTTTTACTGCTAATTAGCAACTGTTATCATTATGGATGATTACTGAATGGGAGTACTGAGAGCATGCCTCAGGGCCCAAAGTATCAGGGGGGCCCTGGCCTTCAACTGCCAAAGTTTACACAAATTAACATGTAAGAGATTCAAAATGATGCAAAATAATTGTAAAGAGACACAAAATAACAATGAAAGGGGCAAAACATCCACAAAGACACACAAAATTGCTATAAAGAGACACAAATCTACCAAAAAGACACAAAAACTATCTTCAGGGGACACAAGATGACCAAAAAATACACAAAATGACCACAGAGATTTAAAATTACATAATGACTACAAAGAGATGCAGCACAACAACAAAAGAAGAGGCTAAGCCACCCCAAAGGTTGTGTTTCTCGGTCCAAAGGCTGAGGTGTTGGGGCCTTTTGCATGTCTGTGCCCAGGGGCTCATTGGCTCAAAATCTGTCCATGGCTATTGTCCTAACATGGTAAGCTAAGATGGTGAACATGGTTCATGGCTGTTGATTCTTACTGACCTCCAAGACCTCTTACCAGGACAGACACACAATTATTTTCAAAATGTCCCAATAAGTCTGTTCTCCTGATGAAGCCTGAACTGTACATGGTGTTTTGAAAAATAAAAAGTATTAAAAATAGTGCACTGTATGTCGAGAATGTTCAAGATCCAGTAGGAAATGCATACTCTTGGTATCAGGGCCAGATCTGATTATTCTTACAAACAAACAGTAAATACAATAGCATTTGCCTTTTTTTTTTTTAAATTGACCAGAAACCTCTTGCAGTCATGAGTAATTACAGTCCTCTCTAAGTTGGGGGTAGACGCTTAAAGTTGTTGTGATACTGAGGAGGTGGGAGTGGATCAACAAAGTGTGTGAGTTTGACATTGGAGACCATCTGTTATGTTCAGTTTGGTAATGTTTTCCCGTCCTTATCCATGATGAGATCTTCCTCCAACCTTAACCAATTCGTTGGCAAGTGATCTAGTTGTTTATGCATGAGGACTGGGTTTTTTGACAGCCACATGCAGATGGGAATACTTTTTCACCCTCTCCATTAACATTAAATACAATGCAGTCATTGTATCACTATCTGCCCAGTGAGCCCCAGAGACCTGCTTTAATCTCTGGCTCTTTGATATAATCGCAGCAAAGTCCTCCATCACTGAGGTATGAGCAGTGCGGACATGTTAGAGAGAGTTAGAGATAAACTTAAGCTTCCTGTTTGGCCCGATGTGTTGGATGCTCTTGAACTTTCAAACGGCAAGTCCTTGAAACTTCTGATGTCTGTTTGGCGATAGCTCTGATCGATACCACACTTTAACTTTCCTGCAACCTCTTCACTGCTGGATTTCACAGATGTTTTCTGATTATCCTAAGATCCTGAGAACTCCCTCTTCCTCTCCCTTGAAGGTGTCAGAAATTCAGTTCAACAGCAGTTACCATCACAGATCAGGGGCTACATCTGGCACCAATGTCCACTGTCAACATATAATAGTATATAGGGTCAGTACACCCAAATAACGAAAACACAGTATGTTTTCCTCATTTTACTTTTGAAGTATTATTACCATGCAGATGTTTTGTTTTCCTAGGTTTTGAGCTATCTGCCTCCGCAATTTCTGCTAATACCCTAACAGTGAAAAGATTTTATTTAAATTTTTTGGTAGTTGTCACATTTTCAGAAATCCAATTTATAAAAGAACTGCTACTCTGGATAACCCACAGAACATACTGTCACTAGATTTCATACTTCATAATATTTCTTAGGCAAAATAAAGTTCTCAGAAAATCAGCTGCAGCAATGTGAGATGCAAGTGAGAATATTTTCTTTTTATATACTTTTATACATAATAAAATATACATTTTTCACAGACTCTTTGTCTTTAAGTTCTGGTTTATTTTGCCATCTATTGTCACATGTTTGGCCCTAGTGCTGTTACATAACATGCTGCTGCTCTCTTATCAAGCCAATTTGTGTTGTCTTTGACAAATCATGAGAAATCCTTTGGCAGCACCCATTTTTAAGAGATTTTCACATGGACTCTGGCTCATAGCACATTCATAATGCCTGACAAAAGACATCACAAGCTCTGTGTAGCACATCCCAGGAACACTGAAGAGTTATTATTCCATCTCTACTTCAGAGTATATTTTATGTCATTCGTGACACAGCAGTGTGTCATTTTGCTGAGCACAGACTGTATACTCTATCCAGCAAACTGCAAATGATACTTTTACTTGAAGCTTAAAGTGACAGCTCCGACACTAAGACCAATAATTACAAAACACAATTGTGCTTTCAAATGCATTTTGAGATAGTCTGATTGTAATATATATCTATATCTGAATCCTGAGCCTGTCAATCTTGTATTGTGTTGTCTATTCGTAGCAGTAATTATTACAATATACAACTTCTGGATCAAAATGATTGATTATAGCTTTTGTTAATGATATTACAATAAAACTAGTTTGCTTGGCATTATTACCATTGCATGCAGTGGCAGTTTTGCAAAAGGACAGAGTTGGTTGGACACTCGAAATGAGAGGCCTGACTCTGCATACATTTGTGAAATCCTGCTCCTCTACTTCTAATATTACATCCAAAAAAAAGAGGAAAGAAAGGAATAAAAACAAGGCTGAGTTAAATGGTTCCTGTGCTCGAAACCCATTCAGAATCACAGAGCGTGGCCATGACACAGAAAAACATTTTGCAAGACAGTTCCTGAGGGTTTCGGGGTTTTTGTGTGTGGAATAAAACCACCAGCTGTAAATCCTTCACTCATCCCTTCACCTGACAAGCTTTTTTATCACATCACAACACTGTATTGCAATTCCACCAACGTTGTCCATACGTATGCTGGATTTTATTTGCAGCACGGTCCGTGTTGGCTGAACCAAGAGGAGCCCCAAAGCACGTGCCTGTACACAGCAAAGCCACATGTACAGGCGGCGCTAATTATGCAATGGCCAGACACTATTTGGAAGATGACTCTTTTCATTGTGCTTTAAAAATAAGTAGCCTTTCAAACCAGGGAGCAATTGAACAAAAAAGGGATCTGATTGATTTGAAAGGTAACACAGTGCAGACCTCAAAACTGGAAGATTTTACTTTTAGACCTTTTCTTTGATGTAACTCCAACTCTGCATGCCCTTATGTATATATGATGATGGAGTCAAGTTATTCAGTTGTCGTCATGTGAACCTTGTGTCTGCTCAGTACATCACTTACTGTACTGTGATGTACACACAAGTGCATTTTTGACATCATCTGTATTGTTCCTAAATTTTATCAGATCTGTTTGCTAATCATTATGATCTACTGTTTATTACGTAAACATTTAAATGAAAACTAACAATGCTCATTCACATTTAAGATCCCCTCCCCAAGGGAGGCCTCAGAGTAGAGTTACTGCAGGGTGTTACCAAATTATTGCTTGGAAATATAGAAGGGTTTGGCTTTTGTTTTGTTTTTTCAATTTAAATAGACCTGAAAATAAAAAATTACCTGAATCCAATGTATTATTGGCAAAGATAAAATGGCCGATTCGTTTTAACAAAAAAAAAAGAAGTACACAACATTAACAAAAGGCTAACTGTTACGCATATGAATCCTTGTGCAATCGTGTTAGCTAATTGATGCTTAATCACAATCACTAGTTAGTTAATAGTTATGTATTATTGAAACATACTGGCCAGTCAGCTTTATTATTACTACTTAACGTGTAATGACATTTTGTGATTCACATTGGATCGTTTTGCAACTTTTAGAGCAACATATTCCAAAATAGCATCCGCATCTAAAACCAATGTATATGTATGTATAAATCTATGAATTTGACAACAGTAATTATTTTTATAGTTTAGTATCTTTTATACATGGCACGTTATTCTAGGCACAGGTTATATTGCAACTTAATTTTATGTAACATATGTAGTAGGGGGTAACTGCTCCGTCTCTTTCCCAGCTAAGGGGTCCTTGGCCTAAAAAGTGTTGAAGACCACTATTTCAGAGTACACCCAGAGCAATATGGAATTCTGTGTAGAACATTAAAAATAGCCTACTTGGTTGTGTATCATACAATGATTTTTTTTCCTTTCGTGGCATTGCTGAGCTCATATTTCTCGTTTTAAAAATGAGCTCTCTGGTCATCCACCATTCCCATTTGTCTTGGGCTTTCTGCATGGTAAAGTCAATTTTGTGCAGACATATTTGGAGAAATATCTCAGAGGACTGTGCCCCAAAACAAATGATTGTCTATGCCAAAAACGTCTCTCTTTCCCATCCCACACATAACAGATAACATTCTGAATAATTAAATGTATGAGCAGTTATGTTTTGAGGCATAATTTGCACACATGCAAGCAGTTTAGCCCGGCTGCACAAATGAACACGCACAGATGCACACCTCTGCACTGGGACAGCACATTTAGCATATACTGGTATTCCAACAAATGTGGGATCAGTAAGATAAATATTAACACAAGCAGCACATACTGATGCACACAAAAAGGAGAGATGAATGAATGTGATAAACTAGTTTCAGCATGGCCAATCACACAGCATAAAGGTCAGAAACATGACCCTTTGTCCCTTTTACTGAATACAACTATTGATTGTAGTTAATATGCAAATAGTCTGTGTGCAGAGGGACAAAAAGATTAGTTATTTGCATATTGAGATATGTATTAAAGTTTGTACAATGTGTTTTGCATTTTGTGAAATATACGAGCCACTTGGACAACTGTATTTTCACTTTACGGTGTCAAAGTTAAAATTATTACCATTTTTAAATTGCTGCTGCTGATATTCTTAGATCTGTATGAAAGCTGCTATTTAATGAGTGATGATATATCTTTATTGTGGCCAGTCATTTTATTCAGTGCTTCAGTGGGGGAGGAACCCTGCACTTTTTCCCTGGACACCTTCTGTCTTTCCGTGTGCCTGACTGACCATGATTTAAGTTGCTCTTTATCATTATGGTGGTGATTTACTCAGCCATTGCGGTTGGTTTGCACGTTTGTCTAAAACTGAGGTTATATTGCATGGCAGTTGCTTAATTGGTTCCCAGTTAATCAGCGAAGAGCACACAGCATGAGGGTTGTGTTTGTTCTTTGCGGTCACTGTGTTCTGTTTGCCTTAAACTCTTGTGAGTATAAACGTAAAGTGATGTGACACTCCATCGAATGGCTTTTTCCAACAGTAAAAATTGCAGATTAAATGTATAAAAACTTCAATAAAGGGAAAAGCAGCAGCTTACCAAAAGCAGCTGCAACAATATAAGAAAAACACTTATTTTTTATTGTGTGTGAAATAAGATTTTATGTTTTTTTGTGTTTATGCAAGTTATTGAGAATTATTTATGCTCCAGCTGTGGACACTGTTTATTACTGATTTCATCATGTTGCATTTGATATCTTGGAGCTAGTTGCTTAACACTGTTAACATGGTAATCATTGGCGGTGCTTTCTCAAAGTTAATGTGATTCATAAATGAAGCGTCATATTGGATGATGCACATTGTTTACACAGTAAACAATCTGTGACAGTGCCCGCTGAAGAGAGGCGACGGAGGCAGAGAGAGAGAGCGAGAGAGAAAGAGACCTGAGGGAGGCAGCTGAAGGAAGAGCTGCTTTGCAAAGCTGCTTTCAAAGCAGCAGCCGACCAACGGCTGAATCATATTTGCTGAAATATTCAGCAACCACTTCCTACACACTTTCCTCCAATGACTTTTTTTAAACTCTAAGGCTCTTGTTAAGAAGTAACTTAACACCAGCTTTAAGATACTTGCTGACCCCCGATGGTTGAATAACTGCATTTATGTAGCAGCAACCCCGAAACCCATCGGCTATCGTTCTGAATATTTCAGGGGTTACAGTGCAGCTAGCAAATATCAAGACATGACTTCTACTTCCATGCAAAGGTCATTGTTTCTGATAAGCACCTTGAGATGATACATTCACAAAGTCACGATGCCCTATAAACTGATATCTATATAATGAAGATGAATAAATTACTAGTGACCATTGTGTAATTGTATCACTACAGCAATCTGGGACTCAAAAATGGGTCAAGCCCCTTCCCTACTTCCTACCTCCCTGTTTTAGGCCCCCTTGCCTTCATTTTGACCTGAACTTCACACCAGTTAAGTTCAGACATATAATACACATAGAAACGCTTTGCAAAATACCAAATCCACTTCTGAGGTACTTCTTGCTACAATGGGTGTCACCAGGACCACATATTGCCATGATGACACATACACACACTGACTCAGGAGGTGAAAACTATACCAGATCCCAGGACAATGTCTCCGCAAGCAATAAAAGATTTTGAAAAAGGAATAAAAAGCTAAATCACCATCAGATAATAACCAGTGGGTTATGAGATTTCATTTGGCCGATACTTCTTGTCTCTTTTGCTCTCCACATGGACTTTTTGCCTCCATGCAACCAAAGCCCGCCCAAATGTTACTGGTCAATACTACTAGGACTACAAACCAGAGGGCTTACTATACCAAAGACTTGTCCTATTGCCTCCAGATAGCAGTGATAATGTGGAAATGGTGATCAGAGCTGCAGTAGATTTTAAAGTTTCTAACAAAAGAGATCAGTGAATGTGCTTAAACTGGACTTTCCACATCATATTTCATTGTTTTGCCAGTACTGGAAACAACACACCCCCACCAGAGCAGCCCCTTGCTTTATTTTAAGTTGAAGTAAAGGTGGGTGTAGTGTGTCATTGTACTGCAGTGCCAAGTCTCTGAGGCAGCAGGCCTGGTGTTTGGGTGTCTTACACAAGTGACCACGCTTTGCATCCTGTTGACTACCAAAAATAACATATGTAACAAAAACCTAAGCAGCAATGTCAGATCAGTAAATGCTACACTAGTCTTAGTGTAATATAAGATGATACTGAGACTTCCTGAGGAAAGGCATTGATACATTTTTTTTTTTCATTGATCTACTGCCCATCCAAATGTGAACATCCTAGTTTGATGTACTGAGCTGGTTAGAGTCAACCGCTAACTTCCAGGTAAATTAAGGAGGACTCGTCACATCTCTCACTGGATAAATTTTTGCACATTTCTAATTAAAATGTTACCTCGGGGATGTTTATACCAATCAGCTCAACCAGGATGACTTTTCCCCTCTGCACTTCAGACATAATTTACTGGTGGGTTAGAGAAATGGTATTGTCAAGTGAAATATGTTGGAATAAGATAGTTGGTGAGCTGTGGATAAAGTGTGCGCAAACAGCAGTTGTCCAGTTATTTACTTAAGGGGATTTTGAGGATTAAATTCAATCAGGGCTTCAGAAAATTTCGTTTTTTACGTCCGCTTTTCAGGCCTTTACATTTAGTTGCATGGCAAATATTGTTGCTCAGCTTTTTAACTAAACATGTAACTTCAATAGCTACATGTTTGACTTGTTATGACTTACCTGTGGCTGTCGACGTCCATTGTCTGTTGCAGCTTTTTTTCTTTGTCCTGAAAAAGAAAAAAAACAGACACTTAAAACCGTGGATACTGTAGACTATATGTGTCTTTGCTCCTGCAGAAAGTGTAAGCTTATGAATGTAAAGCTCACTGTAACTCACTGTACAGCATTTGCCCGAGGCAATAACTACTTTTCAGTTACAGAATATGGTGCATATTCTGAACTCTGTTTCAGAACAGACTCAAACTTCGCTGGAACTCCTCTCCTTCTGTGAACTCTTTTTAATATGGAGAGTCTAGAGAGTGATACAGTGCACTTTAAGGTCCTTTTCTTCTAACAGTAGTACCCAGACATGCTCCCAATCCATTTCAGACTGGCAATGTGGCCTGATCACCCACCCTGCACTCCCGATGTGTGTATGTGTGTTTGTCTCTTTTTTCTACATTCAACAGAAAACAACACAGGAATAAAAAAAAGAAAAAGCTGGATCATTAAAAAGCGAGGAAGGAGGGTTATTGGGTCGTATCGTTCAAAACTAGCACTCCGTGGCTGAGGAATTTGAGAAGCAGCTAAGTGAAATAGACAATTTTTTTAAAAAAAGACAGTAGTGGAGGAGGTAGAAAGGTTCGCCTTTCTCTCCCTTGTGGGGTCAGCTATGTATGACCAGGCAGTCGGCAGGGCAGTGAAGTGAGGAAGCTGCTGGCATGCTGAGGAAAGGGATCTGATGTATAGTGGTGATGACAAGATCGTTTATTGCCTGGCCTACAAAACTATGAGAAAATGTATTACTCTTTTATCTTGTCTTCTGTCATCAGCTTATTCTCCCCTCTCTTCCGCCTCCACTGCTAACAATCCCCTCCTCCACCAACCTCTAACCTCCTTTTATTTTTCCGCCATCTTCCTAATTTTCTATTTCCTGTTGACAGCTTTGTTCATTCATTTCTGAAGACTGAGTCAGACATTGTCTCTCCTTTTGTTTTTGTGTCATGTTCTTCAATTTAACAGATTGAAGAAATGACCACAGGTGACAGCTTCATTATAAAATTACAAGGATGTAAATTGTCTGGATCATGTCTTCTGGGAATTGCATTATTTATTTTCCCTGTCTTAAATGAGACTTCTAACACAGCCTTTCCACATGAAAGTACAGCTTTTTTTTTTTTTTTTACCATGCCTGACCACTCTTTTCTCTCCACATCACTCCTTTCTGGATCCAGTCCCCATTCCTGTCATCATTCCCTTATCATCTTTTTTTTCATTTTTTATTTTGGCCTCACTCCTTCACTGAAAACAAATTTAAATGCAAACAAGGCAAATCTGCCTAGCATGTCCTCCCACAGGAAAGACATTTAAAAAAAGCAAATGAGAGGAAAATCTTTGCAATCTCTTCCCCTTGGGAGCTGCTCACAGACATGGAGGGAAAATGCATAAAATCATTTTGGGTTCTAATATTGTTTATTACAGTAATCATTCACGCATGCCTTTGACAAAGAAGATTAAGTTTCAGTCACCATTTCCATATGCAATTATGTACATGTGAATAACCTTGTGAAGCGCTGTACAAACTTCAATCTCAGGAACATCAAATCCACCTATTAGGCATAAAAAGGGTGGAAAAAAACAAGCAGCAGTGCAAAAAATACTGTTTACTATGCATGTTTGTTCATTTCCTCTTTGATTGGTGCAGCCAAATAGGTTGCTACTGCAAATTAATCCCAGAGTTTCAGAGTGTGTATATGCTTTCAACTGGAAATTCAAAAAAATCAAGGTCTCTGAGCACTTGCTTGTTCAAATTACACCCCATTCCCAGAGGCTTCTGGGTAAATGAAGTTGTGGTGTAATCTAACGATAGTTTATGTTGCTCCAAAACCTAAAACAAGATTTTAAGCTTATAGACTCTCATCTATGAATAATTGGGAAATGTGATCACCATCATAATCTGTGGCTTAGTGAACAGATGGTTCAGAAATTCTCTAACAGGTGTGCATCTGTGTGCGATCCCCACATGTGAAACACTTGTTTGGTGCTTCGTCAAATGTGCGCTGCTCTTCATCAGGCTGATGGCGGAGAACATAAAGCTGCCAGCTACTGCTCACCCTCTCTCTCTCTCACACACACACACATACACACAAACAGACACACAGATTGCCTGGGTTTGTGCCAGGGAAGTGCACACGTGTGGCAACTGCTGCTTATCCAGTCATACTGCATTAACAGCATTGCGTGGTCAGAAAAGTCATAAACAGCTATTGCAGAAAGGATTTCTCTTTTCAGTTTGGTAATAATTACAACCATCTGCCAGCTTTAAAACAGCACTGATACATGTCCATTAGTTGTGTGTGTGTGAGTAGAAAAAAACTCGTTCCTTCCACTGCCTATTAACAATCTGTTACACCATCACATCTCATGATTTTCACTCAACAAATTAAAACATCATGTTAACGGCTTTCCTACTCATTACCTCTTAGACTACATGGACTGCTCTGACACTCATGAATAAACATAACTTTCATGTATCTCTCTGATAAACAATGCTTCAACATAAACAACAAAACAACCAATTTGGTAAAAGTACCTGAAATTTGATTGAGCACACAATTATGTGCAAACAAGAGGCTCATAACAGCTATGCAGCTTTATAGGAGTTTATGTAACGCTTGTTATTTCTCATGTAGTGTGACGCCATGGCATGGAACAGAGGGTCATTGAATAGGTCACACATTTCGCAGTTTAGAAGTGTTGGTGATTTCCTTTCAAAAGGAAAACATGGCTATGACAGCTGTGTGATAATTGTCCAAATATTTTAAAGCCTGACTATCCACGCAGCTGAACTATCACACTTGCAAATATGCAACACTTTTCTGTGTTTGAGGTGACTCAGTTCAGCATGTAAATTGAAAAATCAAACACCCATAATTATCTGAAAACCTGTGTTCACAGTCATTTTTGATTGCAGATATTTTTTACAGAAAATGTTTCCAGGTTTTTATGAAGATAGAAGAATAACTTTTGCATCAATTCAAAGTTAATGCAAAAGAGACTTTCCAGAAACTATAACAAAAAGTTTTTTTTTCTAATGCATGCCTTTGTACATTGGCATAAAAAAACATTTAAAAGGTTTTTCTGTCCATTTTCTACTTAATGCCATAACAACTGTGATTAAAATGATCTCATTCTTCTGGCAGGCTGCTAACTGCACAGAGTCATTCACAATAGGCCTTGGTTGCCAAGTGCAGTTGTTTGAGAATATATTTTAAGAAGCCCATATAACATTTTTATTGGCTACAGTAATGATGCAGAGTTTGAGCATTATTTCTAACGAGTTCCATTGCTCAATGATTATTTCCAAAACACAAAAAGTCATGTTTGCGTGGAAAAAGAAAGCATGCAAGCAAGTTAAAATGGCGATTTTGAAGATTTCAGTCCTATGAGCTGTCTGCTCCCAGATCCGGACCATAATGGCTCGTTTCTCTTATATTACAAAAACAGTTCCTGGAAATGGGCTTCTGTAAACATCAGTGCAGTTGTTGAATCTGTCTTTATTTTAAATTGACAATGGTTACTTTAAAAGCTTTGTTGGGAGTTTCCAGAGTTCCAGAATGTCACACTGGACTCCCCTGCCTTACATCAAGCTGCCTAGACTTAAATTTACACAAATGAGGTACAGAGATCCATTCTCTTGAAACAAAACACTGCACTACCACAATGTATTGCAAAGCTGCTTACATAGACAATGAAGCATGGAAATGATGGATCCATAAATATGGCTTTATACTACAGGTCACTGAGTTCTGGGGGAGGCAAAAACAAAATATTGTTGTTAAAGAATCAGTAAAATATGGCCTTTTTCCTTAATTCTGTGAGCAACTAATGTTTCATTTTATGCTGAGGAAATTGCTAAGTTGGAGGTTTGCAATTTGTTGCCTGCAGCTCTTCATTTAACAGCTATTTCTTGTTCCATTACTCCCTGCGATATTTAAAACTAATCCCTGTCAAAAATGAATTGTTTTGTCGACACATTTTTGATGAACGATGGTGGTAAGTGCGAATCTCGATGAAAAACACATTGCATATCCTGCTGTGACTACTTCAAAGTAAAAGTGAACTTGCCAGTTAAATATGAAACTGCAGCCATAGGAAATATTCGGGAATGTTCAGTTTGCATAAGCCGTAACTTAACACAGCACCCTCGACACCCAGTTCATAATGATGGATATATAAAAAGAACTGAACGAGCGTTAGAGGTGGGGCTCCATTTCCTATGAAAGTTGCTCAGTGGCCAAAAAGTTTGACTTCTCAGGTATAAAATTACTCGGATCTACTGCACCATTGGGCCCATAGAGCAAGCGCACTAGAGACTTGCAGTTGCCATCTACTAACTTTAGCCATCTGAGCAGCTAACTTCCAGTTTAATGTTCTGTTAACTTGTATGAGTGTAAAATAATTTAACTGCATGGCTCACCTAGACTTTCAAAATGTTATCGAAACATATGGATCAAATGCAATAGTGAAATGGGTCATTTTGCATTGTGATGCTAAAAAAAAAAAAAGTATCCACTGATGTTCTGATGTTTCTTTCATAGTCTAGGTCTATGGAAAGAAGTCTTTCTTGACCAAATGGTATCACATAACAAACCAAGGAGTTGTAATTCCAATGTTTGGCCACTGTGTCGAAATGGCCTCAAAGCCCAGCGCTGATCCCAGGTTTTTTTTTACTAATTGCACATATATAAATACTGCAATACTTTCATCAGTGCGCATCAGTTTGAGATTGATACTTTAAAAAAAAAAAAAAAAAAAAAGGTTTATGTCGCAAAGAGAATGCAATTAAGCATTTTGAAAAAACTAATGTTGTTTTGTTGCATGTAAAAGGTAAAGTTTGAATATCCACTTTCACTGAGTCTCAAAACTCTTTCCTGTAAAGACTGCTATAGCCTCAAGGTCAAGGTCTGTCTATTTATTGTAGACCTTAATGTGCATGTGCACCTCAACCTCTTCATTCCCGTAATTGTCTATTTAAGTGGGACATGCATGCCCAAACACATACAAAGCAGTTGATAATGAACAAATGTCTATCCATAAATATTATTTCTACTTCTGTATGTTCTTTCCCCTAATGCACACATACTGTTTATATTCAAATACACTGAAAAAAATGTATTGGATAGTAAAGTCTTATCAGCTATAATTGAAGATGCCATGGTGCACTTGCTATAACCCCATGCAGGATTGTCAACATCTAGACATTTTTCTTATCAACATATTTGTTGGTTGTGATTATGACTGTCACTTCAAATAATATTTTTTTCCTTTTGATGTCTGGATTTTTTTCTAAATCATGCACTGTTAGACAGACGGGCACACACACACACACACACACACACACACTGAGCAATAACTGGTGATTGCATTAAGCTATTGTTGCACTGAGACGTCCCAGTAAATATGAACTTTTATCAGTTTGTGTTTGTGTCGCGTTAATTATAGGGTACTAAAACTTGTATATCAGTGATATTTAATGCAAATTTTCACTCTTAATGCAACATTTTAAGAAAAAAGGTGCAGACCATTTCCTAGCTGTATTTGCAGTACATTGTTTTCAGTGTTTGTGTATTTGAAGCACAATTGTGTTTTTTGTTTTCCTGTGTTGTATGTCTTTTGGATGCAAATGTTGTTCTGTCAGCCGATCGGTTGCTCCATCCCCTTGGTCCATACTGAAATAGCTCAAAACTAGGGGATGCCATTGTCAGGAAATGTGGTACAATCATTCATGGTCCCCAGAGGACAAAGCCTTCTGACTTTGATGATCCCCTGACTTCTCCTCTAAAAAGTGCCACCATGAGATTCATATTAGTATTTTTTGTTAAACATCTACTATTGGATGGACTGTCATGAAAGCTCATCCATACATTCATGTTCCCCACAGGATGAATTACAATGATTTTGGTAACCCCTAAACTTTTCATCTAGGACCATTATCTGGTCTCACTTTAAATTTGTCCAGTGGTTTTGATGAATGACCAAATACCTGAAAAATCTATGACTTTCTCATCAACCTCAGATGTATGTTGTGTACTGCATGGCTTTGACTGGGGATGCTTATCCCCCTTTAACATTAACACTAGATCTTATATAAAGTTAATAGATCTTACATAAGGGTAAAGTTAACAGTACCCCAGGCTTAAAACATAAGGGTGGCGGAGGGAGCTCTGACACTGCTATGAGCTTATCAGGAGAGCCAGAAGTGTCAGGTTGTAATTGCTGATTTGTACACCTGTGAGAATACCATTAAATGCTACTAGTCCACTGGTAGCCAATGAATGAGCTACTTATGGTGAAGCACGATTGAAGCAGCTGATCACCGACTAGCAAAAACTACAGAACTCTGCCTGAACTAAAGCAATGCTACATACCAACTGAATTTTGTGAACCAGAGACCCCTGTTTGGATTAGGCTGGGGGATCAGCTAGATTAAAAAGGACCTGCATGCCCCGGTGTTGCAGAGGCTCAAGTGCAATGTCCAAAAGCTTGTCCCTCTACTCTGTCAAAACACAGTGGCTCTGCCATTCCTGATTAAACTGTGTGGGGGGAGGAAACCAGCTGTGGCTAGAAACCTTTGGCATGTAATCTCTTTTCTCTCTGCCAACAATCTTGCCAGAGAAAGAATAATTGAATCAAGGAATGTGAAGCAATTTCTCTTGTCATAATAAAGTACTTTGCAAAACGTGCACACAGTTAGCTACAGAGGTACATGACTATGCTGCAGAAGACTGGAGGGTTATTCTGACACTGTAGCATAATGTCAGTCTTAAATAGATTGTAAATCACAATAAGAATGCAGCTGTTTTATATGCCAAACACGTACACACTTTAAATGTAAAAGCATCAAAAGTGCTACTTGTGACGCCTCCTATCGGAATGAGCCAACAGGGTTGAATGTACTTATCCTGGCTGTCTGAGCACATGAAGGCAAATGCATTGTGCTGAGATGAAAAGATGAGGGGCAAACCCATCAGAGCTACATTAGAGGGTGAATCCAGTGTTAACAGAACAGCATGACTATGGTGTCTCCTGAAAAATAAAGCAGGTGACTCATCTCACAGTCAGTCACCAATTTACTGTAAATATATTAAAGACTGTTACTGTGTGCCTTCTCCTGCAGGTAATGTGTTTGTGGTGAGTTTGGCCTTTGCTGACCTTGTGGTAGCCTTCTACCCCTACCCCTTGGTTCTCTATGCTCTCTTCCATGACGGATGGGCACTGGGAAACATACAATGCATGGTAAGACCACAGCTGTGAAAGCATGTTTCAGTTAATTCAGCACCAGTAAACCAACACACTGACACAAACTCTTTCTCTCTCTTCAGGTCAGCGGTTTCCTAATGGGGCTGAGTGTCATCGGCTCCATTTTCAACATCACTGGGATTGCAGTGAACAGATACTGCTACATCTGCCACTCCTTCTCCTACAGCCGGCTGTACAGCTATCGTAACACTCTGCTGTTTGTTGCCTTAATTTGGGTGCTCACAGTCGTGGCCATTGTCCCCAATTTCTTCGTTGGCTCCCTGCGCTATGACCCGCGGGTCTACTCCTGCACCTTCGCCCAGAATGTCAGCAGTTCCTACACAGTAGCTGTAGTGGTGGTTCACTTCTTGGTTCCCATTGCAGTGGTCACCTTCTGTTATCTACGCATCTGGGTACTTGTGATTCAGGTCAGTTTTCTGCTCCTCTATGCGGTTATTTACATCTTTCCAGGCACACAGAAGGTATTAATTGAGGGAAGGGGCTTTTAGAAAAGTGTAAAAATGCCATCCAAATAAACCCGTAAGTGTGCCATCAGCTGTAAATAATACAGGCATATCTTGGGTCAAAAAATAATATGATCCATCAGCCTTCCAAAGTTCATCTAAATTGGTAATGTGAAAAATATGGTCACTCCAAGTTCTGAAAATCTTACCTTAAATCAATGACCCTTTATTGGATGAAAACAAAATCCGTATATCTTCACATCATTAAAATCTTTTTGGCCATATAGCATTTGAGTTAAGATTTTTGATCTCAAAAGCTACACTTGGCAACTTTTATAATAATAACTTTTTGTCATATTTCCTGAAACTGTCACTATATCCTGACAGTAGTCCATGAGACAAATGATCTGCCTCATTATATTGCTTCTAATGACATTACTGCACTTGAACAAATGGTAGATGGACCTGCATTTCTATAGTGGTTTTTTAGTTGTTTGACAACTCAAAGCGCTTTCACACTAAGAGTCACATTCACACACACATTCATACACTGGTGGCCGAGGCTACCAAACAAGGTGCTACAAAAACAACCAGTCAGAGAAAAGGTGTCTGTAATGCAGTATAAATCAATTCTGGCGCACAACAGCATACATGGCAAAGACAGAGTAAACAGAAAAGACCGACGATAAAAAGCTTTCACATTCACAGTTGTTTACTTGTTTTTGCGAGCATCAGAGGCTCCTTGGCTCTGATTGTTGTTTTCATTCAGGTAAGACAGATTCTTGCAAAGACCATTAGGGGCACTACGAAGAGGCAAGGGAACACGATCATTTCATAGATTTTCGGCCCACATACCACTGTCAAGCTATAATAACATTTGCAGCACATATAACGAAGTTATCTTTTATAAAAGTTACC
This sequence comes from Plectropomus leopardus, assembly GCF_008729295.1. Classification (NCBI taxonomy): domain Eukaryota; kingdom Metazoa; phylum Chordata; class Actinopteri; order Perciformes; family Serranidae; genus Plectropomus; species Plectropomus leopardus. The sequence continues at coordinate 20,286,160 of NC_056475.1, forward strand.
TACTGTAGCTTTATTATTTGATGTAGTTTTCTTTAAAAAGTCGGTGCCTGTGAATTCAGCTGTGATATGGTGTTTGACAGTCAAATAGATGGATGAGATCCCAGGACTGGTTGTATGTGTCGATATCTGCATGGGTTTCTGTCTGTTTTCATGTGTCTGTTTAACATGAAGAGGCAGAGACAAATATCACTTTTATGTTCTAATTTATATCTTATGTGTTTGTATCCAGGTGCGACGCAAAGTTAAGACAGAGGAGAGCCCTCGCCTCAGACCAAGTGACTTGAGGAATTTCATCACCATGTTTGTGGTCTTTGTGCTTTTCGCCATCTGCTGGGCTCCACTTAACTTGATCGGCTTGGCGGTGGCCATAGATCCATCCCGTGTGGCTCCCCGTATCCCCGAGTGGCTTTTTGTGGTCAGTTACTTCATGGCCTACTTCAATAGCTGTCTGAACGCCATCATCTATGGCTTACTCAACAGGAATTTCAGGAACGAGTACAAACGAATTGTCACATCCGTCTGGGTGACTCGGCTCTTTGTGACAGAGACTTCGCGAGCCGCCACGGACGCTAGGAGCATGAGGAGCAAGCAGTCGCCGCCTCCGCCGCTCAACAACAACGAGTCGGTCAGAGATCGTACAAACAAAGAATGAAATCTGAAACCCTTCAGCCTGTGGAGTTGTAATTCCTGTTTTTATGTGACATCCAGATGGTTGTGCAGCTAAAGAGTATCAAGTAAGAGATGTAACTGGAATGCATGGCTTGCAAAGCTTTTAAGAGATGTTTTGTCCTGGAGGACCTGAGCCGTGCATTGCAGTTTCATTTTGCTTGTACTCTAAAAACAATCTGAATGGTACTTTAGTACTTAAAAAAAAGAAAAACTGTAATATCCTTTAATGTCTGCTGTTTTAGACTCTGAGACATATTTCATGAAATGGGGTAACCACTGGTAAACATACACCTCTCTTTAGTAACTTCAAAAGCCTCAAATAGTAAAACTCGCCTCACCTGAATGACATATTGGCAAGAGGAGATGGGGTGCCATTTGGTGACAGTCATGTGGTCAGTAGCGTAAACTTCATGCTGCCCAGTCTAACCCTCTTGCACTGCAAAGAACGACAAACAAAAACTTAGTAATGAACATATAAGCCTACATTAATTCAGGAAATGAAGTCACTGATGGATGAAACAGAGGAAGTCATGCGCAAAACTAGCACCGCACCTTGTGGGACGTGCCAATTAGCATGGCTGCTTTAGTTTTTGAAAGTTCTGAAACAAATGGTGCATGTGATGTAGCAGGTGAGGACACCTACCTATCTATTATTGCTGCTGTATTCATCGTTCTGCCTAGCACCTTAAACTACAAATACTTTTCAGCCGGTGCACTTCAACCATTAAAAAACTTTATTGCAATACCTATTTAAAGGTCACTGGAAGCTGCATAAAAACCTTCCTCATCAGTTTCTTTTGAATAAAAACAGTTTTCTACAACAAGCAAAAGCTTTGAGTGAGAAAAAAATATATGATATCATATTTTATTTGATTTTTAATTGAAAAATATTGAGTCTTTGTTTTCTAATTTTCTGCTACAAAAGTTCAACATGACTTTTATACAGAGCACAAAAGCATCTACAGTACCACACTTTGCAGATGTGTCCTCAAAAATGTAAATAAAGTGTTTGTGGCTTGTTGCCACACACCTAAATCATAATAAATTAAATCCAATATACTGTATATATATAAGATATAGATTTGTTTAAACAATAACAGTTTGTAGTTAAAAATATAAAACTGTTGGGACAGACCCAGACAAAGAAACAAAATAAGCATTAATTCACTGTAAGTCTACAACTGAGGGCACAATTCCATTCATGGCCTTTTGAGGTACTTGCACTAAGGTACTTTTGGTGTATTTTGATGCTGACACATTTGTACCTTTTCTCAAAGGGATACTTCACCCACAAGTTGATAATTTAAATATCAACTACTAACCCTGTGTTAAGTTGAATTTGCGAAGAAATATGTGCTTTTCTTGAATGCCTCAATGGTGAACAAGGAATCCAGAAACTAAGACAATTTTTGATTAATTAGAGTCATGGGAAGGAAGCATTTAACAACAGCAAAACCACATCAAAACTTCAAACTCAAATAACTTTACAAACTGAAATAACTTAGCAGTATAGTCCAAGTCTTATTTATGCAGTCGTATGCTAAGTGCATTCCAAACGCATGAATTTTGGCTAAAACCTCACCATTTAAAAACACTTTCACATACACGTAGCGCACCTGGGCAGGAGGGCTTGTTTAAACTGTTTGTGCATTCCAGTAGAGTTAAAGTACAAAAACTTACCCAAGTGTAATACTTGTTTGTGTGTGAGACTGTTTAAATGTGATAGTAAGGTTTTAGGTTTTAACAATTATACTGCACCTGTTGAGCAAGATTATGCAAATGGATTTATTAATATAGTTTTGCCTTGTTAAACACAAACCCCCTTTATAGTAATTCATCAGTAATATGCTGTTTTTGTTAATTGTGGAGGCATGCAAGAAAAATAGTTTTCTTCACAAAGTCAAGTGTATCATGAGGTGAGTAACTGATATGCAAATGATAATTTGGTGTGTGACATATTCCTTTAACTTCTTTTACCACTAGAGAACACTCACAGTGCAAGTAAAGAATGAGGGTAAGACTTCTCACAGTGAGAGCAAAACTTCATACACTAACACTAACACATTAACAACATTGAAATGCACTAAGTTGTTCAATAAAAAAATAGCCAAGTGCAACAGCATGGATGATTCTTTCTGCACAGCAACACTTTGCTATGCAAATAGTAAAGCAGTGGTTGCTGCATGTAAAAAAAAAAAAAAAAAAATCATATCCAGTTAACTGAGATAGTCCCTACATCCATATATTTTACCAATTCACTGTAAAATGATGCTGCTGTTTGGGTCACACAGCCAGCCAACAAAAGGACTGAGATACACAGCAAGTTCAGGATGTTCTCCTGCCTTCTATGCTAGAAAGCCTCCAGCTGGAAAAAGGAAGCGGATAAATGCATTTTCTGAAAGTACAGCAAGCAATATAGAATGGGCACAGGTTCCTCTGCCTCCTACATCGTATGCAGAATGTCTCTTGCAGTGGCGATTCTTATTCTGTATTCTGAACTACTTATGCAAAACTTTAGTTTTTCATTTGAGAGGTTATTTATCTTTATTAATGTAGTTTATTTATTTTTAATAGAAAAAATATTTCACCAGGGACAAATTTGATGCTTTCACTGTGGAAAAACAAACAAAAAGGGTACATTAGGGAAAGTGTTTAGGAGTTGTACTGTCACTTAGTCGTATTTAGTCTGACAAAAGAGTGACTTTTATTGCCTCTTGACTGAACAGTGTGTTTAAAGATTGTTGAGAAGGTACAGCTCATATCTGTATTCCCATCTCAGGGTGCCTACCTACCGAACATATTGTCATGTTACATGGTTGTCTGAAACATTTGCAGTGTATTAGCTGCCATTTATGGGAGTGTGAAGACATTTCAAAGGGATATTTTGTAAATTAGTGTCAGTGTGGTTTTTAACTGTGGTATATTGTTATTGGAGATGTATTCAAAATGTGTTTTTTTAATATATGTGAAGCTCAATAACCCCACGCAATTAACAGGTTATTATCAGATAATGCTTAAACTCCCTTTCCATTAACTTCTCTACAGTTGCAAAGTGCATCTAAAACAACCTCTTAGCAACACTGCTTAATTGGCATGTACATTGCATCACTACAAATGTATTTGTTTTTCAGTGTGGGGCGATGGAATCAACTCCTAATTGCACAAATCAAATATCCAAAAATGGCATAAACAAGCGCCACATAATAATTTTAATGATTTTGGTTCACACATTTAAATTCATAGCACATTTGTGTGTTCTTATACAGGGTAAAAATGTGCAAAGCCATAAATCAAGAATGGTAACAGATGCAAAGCTCAAAGTCGTACTATAAATATTCATGGGACAGGACAGATGTGAGAGCTTTGCAAGCAGAGGAGGAATATTTGGAAGCAAACAATGACATTTGCCGTGCAGAGGAGGGTAGAAAACAGGGGTATATAGTTTTTGTTGAAGAGATGGGATTTAGATCAATATAGGGAGTGACTACGCTCTCCTGACAAGAGATGTGAGAAGGTCAATCCACCACTGGGGAAGCAGGAGTGGTGTCCAGGTCGCTGCAGGGAAGGAGGAACTGAACAGCAACAAAAACGTGATGTTACAGTGCAGAGAAAACCAATGCTCAAACATCTGGAGAGTGTTTTAGATGCACTTGGAGGGAAGACTTTTAAACAATTTAAACCAAAGAAATGGGCATAACTGATGGGCGTTAGGTGTAGATACACTTTGTCGAGTTATTGCTGGGGAAATCTTTACAACACCTTGGGTCCTTTGAGGTCTTTTTTTCATTCAAAAATACTGCCTTACAGTTAATACAATAGTGTCAAATTTTAAATATCATGGCAAGTGCCATATTTTCTATTAAAAACGAACCCATTCAGCAAACCAAGTTTGCTTCCATACTGTTTCTTTTTATGTATTCAGGACAGTCGTCTATAGAAAGTTTTTCTCTTCAGCATCGCACAGAAGTTCACATGCAGGCCTCAGGCGGGAGACTCAATTGCCGAAACAGAAGAACAAATATTATCTTTCTCTCCTTTGTGTTTTCTTTCTATATACCCTACAGCGACATTATGTAACTATGTTCACTTGTGTTTCCTATGCTCACTGTCGGCACCCTTACTTTGGGCCTTTTTCTCCATGCCACCAATCGTGACACCTTACTCGCCAGCTTAAAGGGAAGATTCGCATACCATTTTTGTACAGCACAACCTCAAAGCGTTAATACTAACCACTCCGCTGCAATTTCTCACTGGGCTTTAACACAGAATAACATTTACATCTTCCAAATTCTAAATCTTGTTTTTCAAATTTGAAAAGCTGGCAGTGTTAATCTGCTTTTCTGAAAAACACTATTTATTAGTTTTTAAACTGGAGTTTAAAAAGTCTCCAGCATTTGGATAGAGTAGTTTGTGGCATTTTTCCATTTTCTGGCAAATTAATACATGTCTGACTATGTCGTGAGCTACCTAGTTTCAAAAAGTTAATGTATCCTGGTGTTTGCCATTTTGGAGTATGTTAACACCACGTCAGATGCTGTAGCAGAGTGTTAGTTTTTCACAACAGAAGCAACAGGTGTGCTATGTATGATTGTAACTGAGGCAGAAAAAAAAAGTGTTGATTTCAGAGTCAAAAAAACTGTGAACCTATGTTGATTTTTAGTGTGAATTAAAAAAGCAACATATATATTTAATGGTGTAAATACAACTCTGCCTTCAAAATAAACACACAAAGACGCAAGGAGTGAAGGGTATCACAATGTTTTCATTGGAAGATGAAAGGTTTCTTCAGTATGTGCTACTAATCTATTTTAAGTGCTGTATTCAATGAGGCGACGCACTCAAATTTCTGCCATTGGATTCCCTCTTGCACCCTCACCCAACACCCGTGCACAATAATTATGCAGGGTCGACATCTTCCTAAAAGAGGCATTCCCTGGTATTTCTCACTTTCTGACTTTTCTTTTTTATTGTGTGATCTTTTAGAGAAAAAGCAGCATGCGGGTGAAGCAGCCACTTTGCATTTGAAAAGCCTTGCATTCGATTTCTGCTATAAACACAGTTGCTTCAATTGACTTATTTTTATGGATGCAATTTGTAATCACAGGCCATAGTTCACAAAATATTCCAAAACCATAGAAACTCGATACAGTTATATGCTCATTACGGCTGATGCTCATCAAGGCTTTGGTGTGATTCGAAAGATGTAGCTTTTTGATCAGTGTTACTGTCTGCTGTGCAGAAATCTTGCAACCTCATAAGTAGGTAAAAGAGATCATTTAAATATTCTCCTCTGGACACTTTCCAACTCTGAGCTACAGGCCTGAATGACACAATTCAGACTTGCCTTATTGTTATCTTCCTTTACTTTCATCTGGACATACTCACCATACAGTAGCCACTTTTGATGGGTTATGTAACAGCATGACAACATCAGCCCACAGCTTAAGGCAGAAAAGGATGCAACACTGATCAAATTATGCACAAGGTACTTTCACTCAAATGAAAATAAAATGACAAGCCTTGGGAACATAATTGAATGCACTGTCACATGCAATGCACTGACAAACAACAGAAAACGCAGCTGCACCTCCTATATATTCTTTACAAACCAGAAACCAATTGATACATTTAAAACTGTGATGAGAAAAAAAACATGAATGAAACACGTATTACGGCATTTGCAAAGCACAAATCTTTTTCACCTGATAAATATTTACACTCAGTGGCCACTTAGTTGGCTGCAACTCATAAGACGTGCTTGGATCTCTTGTTTGCCCGCAGCCTGAATTCTTTGGGGCATGAATTAAACCATGTGTTAGAGATGTTACACAATGAAAATGTTCAAGCTGTATTTACTCTCTTTTTTAGTGTAAAGAGGCACCAGATTAAACCAGACAATTAAAAATGTCATTTTAGAACATAAGCAAGGTTAGAAATCAGAGACTGAACTTTCGGGCCAGTTGACTACTCATGTCATGAAAAGTGTCCTCTGTTCAGAGGCTGTGTGAATGTGCATGCTTGTCTGTGTTTATGGAGGTGGCGCTCACTGACAAGAATGCACAAACAGGTGCAGGCCCCGCCCACGACGCCCAGTGGATGATCTGATTAACCAAAGGGATATCTGTGGAATGTAATGGAAATACTCAAAAGGCTTGGTCATGACACTGAGTCTCATCAAAATGAACAGTGTGTAAAAAGATATGCATTATGTGTACAGTTCTACTGCAACACGATGTTATGGAAAATAAAATTGATATATCATCCTTTGTGATATTTGCTCATTAATGCATGTGAAATCAGCACATGAAAAAAATGTGTTGCTTTTTTTTAACATTATGTTTCATATTTCATCCCTTAGTAAGTGGTTAAAAGGTTTCTTTAAAAGCCCAAAGTCACTAAAACCCACACATTTCTCATTATAGACCAGCATGCCAGACTTTTTAAAGGTGTTTTGACTGAAAGTTTCCTGTAGTTGAGGTACCCTCTTAAGGCAAAGAATTAGGTTGAATTGGAGCAAAAGAGCTTTTGCCAGCAAGTGGTGCATACTTTGAACTCCCTTATGCCATCAAGCCCTGCTGCCTTGCACTTACACACTCTTCTTTTATATGGGTAAGAGAGATGGACAGATAATTAAGGAGAAAGTATATTGCTGCCCTTAGCTGGTGAAAAGGTGAGTGTGAATGGGGTTATCAGCTTGCAGAGTTTAAGAGTATGAGTTGGGTCACGTGCTAGCTGTATGTGAAGAAAACTAAATCTCTAAATTTTATTTTTTTATTTTTTTACTGTTGTCAATGAAACACAATTGAAAGTTCCAGTGTGTAGGATTTAGAGGGCAAAAATTCAAGGTACAAGGTACCAGTTAGATTTATTTGTCATTATTTGTCATTAACAATGAGCACTAAAGGAATCCTAACCAAGAGTTCACGCTTGGCACACAGGAGAAGTTTCAGCTTGGTTACAATGTGCAATCCTCACTGCTAGATGCCCCTAAATCCTGGCCACTCTTTTAAATTGACTTTTTAATTACTAAACACCTAAATGTTTTTTTAAAGACATTAAATTATCAGCTGGTGCAGTTTCATATTGAACACTTTAAATTAATTTATAGCCACACAACATACCATGTCTCTCCATCACTCCACATTAGTTTGTCAGAGAGGCAATTGCCAGACAGCATAAGGCATTCGGCAAACTAAATGCAGATTAGATTGTAGCAGACGGCAGGACATGGACAAGTGGCTGGAGGTGATCCAGCACTGGAGGCGAGGATTATGATTAAGAAAGAGGGATGTGGTTAAGAGAAATTACTGCTTACTCATGATGAATAATTGCAGGAGGTGATATCCAGATGGTGGTCTTGACTCATCCCCCATGATCAAACTCCGCTCTGTCATAAGATGCTGGAGGAAAACCATCAGCCAGTTCGAAAGAATAAATTCAACAAGTTGCACAGCATAATATTTTCTAATCTAACACTTTCAGTTTTGGGATATTGTATGATAACACATCATGAAATATCTTACTAGAGGTTTTTGAACGTGTGTATTCCACTCTAACCCATACGGCCTCATGTGTCCTTTTAATTAAAAGACAGCCTCTCCAGCCACGACACAATATGCTGCCACAGATGAGGAGGTCAGCTCATATCAAAGTGATTTATAAGGCTCTTGAGTGTGATAATTTTGCTCCACTACTCATTATTGTTCATACTCTCTCATTCTTTGCTTAAATATCAAACTGTAATTACACCACTCCCAAAAACAAAAAGAACTCTTTCAACTGCAATATATGTTGGCTGCCACATAGAAAGAAATATCACAAGTTCAAAAGATCAACAAACAGGTTAAACTCATATCTCTGGTTTACATCTTTGTCTTCAAACAGCCAGCAATTTTCATATCAAGGCTTAAGTGGCTGGTTGCATTTCCCTTTAATAATTCTGAATAACTAACACAAATAACACAAATTCAACGTGTAAAAGGGACTTTAATTGCACCTAATGCATGGATTAACAAAGACAATCCATGCATTAGATTAACTTTGTTAATCCATGTATTAATTTCACCCAGAAACAATATCGTGCCATTTCATTTCTCTACAGCAGAGATTAGAGGGAGCTCTTTTATGAAATTACATGGATTAACTGAATGCATCATAGTCATAGATATCATGAGGTAAATAGGTCTTTATTTAGAAACTTTGAATTACTTTTAATTAAATGATCTTTCCTTGAAGTTTATTTTTGTCAAGAGACGGCAGTTCTACACATAGCGAGATAAAGAGAAAATGCCTCAGTTCAAAAATTTAGAAAACGTGTGCTCGAGACCTGTGTGCCCTTTTGACACACGGACCCCTTCACATTTAAGACAGAGAAAACATGCCAGATACTTCCCTGTTGAGCAGGACTCAGCAGGCTTTTAGAGTGGGATGGGATCAAAGGACTCATGCTATTTTGTATTTTGTGATAAAACATTTATCTGTAAAGTGATACTGTTTTTGTCTAAAACCTATTTTTCCATTATAATGCATTTTAAGCAAAAAGTAATGGTTGCAACTACTCTGTTTGACATCAGCCTGCAGCAAATGCCTATGCACAATCAAATAACAATCAATTCAGTTTTGTCAATCTCTTTTTAATAAAGAATTAAAATCTGAGTCTAAGTCATCTTATTCCTGATGGCTGACAGTCTCATTTTTTCTCTATTGGCTTGCACCAGCTTATCATTGAAGCAGTTTATGATGTTAATACTGAGTGAAATATTCAAACCCAAGACTCCATGTATTTTGTGGCTGCACTTCTCCGTCAAATAGAAATACATTCATATTCCCCCACATTTTAGTCTGACATAATTGATATCTTAAGAAACAACCTCTACTAGAATCTAAAATTAAGTTCCATGGGTTGCAACCATGTTTAGCTGCACAAAAAGAGTTTAAAATGACTGATGCAACCAGTGAGCTGCAGCTTGCTTAGAGCATCACTACTGCAGCCTTCTTCTTGTATTAATTCAGCTGCTCCTCTGCCATATGCTAATTCTCTCTGGGCACTCCCCACTGCCCTGCAGTAACCCCTTTCCCACTGTCCCCTTTACCTGACCTTCCCAGACCACTCACTCACCGTCTTCCCATTTCCCCTAATAAGCCGCCTACACATATGGGTCCATCTCCACTTATTTCCTGACAGTTTTCCAACTAGTTTGCATCTGCTAAAGCTTTCCAGTCTTTATTGTGCCTATCTGATCCATGATTTGATGTTGCAATACCTGCCAGTCTTTTTGCTCTGACTACTTTTGTGCTTACTTGTTTCCTGAGACAAGTTAAGGCCTCCACACACTGGGGGCATGACAAATAAACAACATGAAAATGCAGAAAAAACTTGCCCACATCAAAAACATTCAGAGGGACAGCGGTGTGAATTTGTGACAGATGCAACTACGGCTGCCCTTTAAAAGTCGCAGACCCAAATCATTAGTCAGAGACCCTCAGTTGACTGAGATTGCTTCTAGTCGAGCAGTCATATTTTCTTGGCAGTGTACTTCAGTGGATGTTTTGGTTCCCAGATTTTGCTGCAGAGTGATTTATCTTGACATTCACGCTACACTTTGCAGCTGCGGACATGCCAGCAGTGGCACGGAGGGAGAGAGAGACTGCACTGTTTGGTGAAGAAGAATCTAAAATTTAGTTCCATGGGTCGCAAGAATGTTTAGCCACACAGCATGAGTTTGAAATGACTGACACTTCCAAAAAAAAAACCCCAAAAATTCCTCTATAAATGTAATTAAATGTGGAGTAGGTCATTCTATCAGGTACAAATATCTATTAGAATAGACAAGAACCTTTATAAATGTAGTTAAATCGGGAGTAGGTTATTCTGATAGGTGGAGCAGGTTATTCTGTCACGTACAAATATCTATAAGAATAGGCCACAAACCTTAAAAATGAGCTTTTATCTGCCAGTGAGCCATGCCTCTGAGTTTGGGTCAATGTTTTTCTGAACTATTGCAAAGAGTTTAAAAGGTCTGAGCTTTAACAATGAAAAGTGGACTGCAAAGTTCATACACAGTTTATGAGACATGACCTTTTCCTTACACCACCAAAAAACAGCTATAATTACTGTAAACCCTTTCTTTTTAGAGAATTGGCTTTGTGAAGGCTGGCTTTCAAACAATCCTCGCCTGTTGACTTTGTAAGTCTTAACAGCCGGAGTTGGTCCATGAGCATTGCTGGCAGAAAAACACGTCAGAAACTATTGACTCTGAACTGCCTTATCCAGACTAAAGCTTTTGTCTTGCTGCCAACAAGCTCCTCTTCTGCTGCTCAAGAACGGCAATCATTGTGGCATCACCGCTCCACTTCAAATGCTTTCATCAACTGCACTTTGCAACTGGTAGAGGTACACAGACTAGCTGCTGCTACATGGGTCAACTGTCTGGTCTTTCTTGAGGACTACAGGAGCCCCAAGACCATTGATGGCAGATCTCCAGGGTTGCCCTACTGTAGTCATGACAACAGATGCTGCAGACACCAGCCCTTCTCTGAAACAAAATCAACAGCCCTAAACAAACAGAAACTGTAAAGCAGCCAACCTGCCGTGTTCCTCGGCATTTGGGTGTTCAGCTCTGAAGAGTAGGTATTACAATTTTCATTTTCTTTTCAGTCTGTTTTAACACAATGGAATACTTAAAGTCAGAGGTCTTCGGTGCCAACCAATACCACAAGTAAAACACTGTTACTGCTGGACATCAATGTCTTTAATATCTTTTTCCATTCCCAAATGTAAAGAGAAAGCAGTACATATTTTAGTTTCTAAGACTGTGTTTCTTTGTAATCCCATACTAATTTACATTTCTGAATTGAGTTGGCTGGCACACTTTTCACCCTGTTGTATTTCTCTAGCATAATTTCTGAATACAATATTCTAACCAGCAGCAAATGAAAGATACATAAATATAAATAAATAAATAAATGTGTTTTAATGTACACAAATGTTTTGTAGTAGGTGATTTGTGTTTAAAGTCATGTTATGCATCTGCACCAAGCAGCTCCATCCGGGGCACATCTTATGGGGTTGGTTGGCACAATGTTAAAAAAATATAGTTACGAAAATATGAAGCAACCAAAAGAAAGAATCTGAACATTTAACTCAGACAAGAACAGAAAACATGAACATATAATTGAATAACTACCTATTTTTAAAACTAAACATTTTGTTATTAATTCATTAGTGTATGTCCACTAACTTTTCCCTTTGACCATTCAAATTAATAATATGAAATAACAATATAAACATTTTTTAAAATGGTTTTAAAACTTTTTCAGCTATATTCAGCTTTTCATTTCATTTTATGTACAACGTTTTTAAGTTTGTATGGGGGTTTGCTAGATGTTCAGTGTAAAAGCAGCATTCACATGTATAGTAAACAAGCTGAAGGTGTTAACAACAGGTCATAAGGCTAAACCTCTATGCCATTGCCTGCATGTCCACATCTCACTGTAAACCAGAGTAGCATGAAGGTCAAGAACGCTCACTCTGCAGCAAAATCTGGGGACTTAAACATCAAAACATACATCACTCAGAAAACAAAAAAGCCTGTTTGAATTAAAGCAGTCTCAGTCAACTGAGGGTCTTTGACTGATGATTTGAATCTGCAACTCTCAGGAGGAAGCCCTACTCAAAATATAGTTTAAGTTACAACTCTTAATTTTGCAATCACTTTGCACGTGCCGTTCACACTTGACCCAACTTTGTGATAAAAAAATGTCAGCCAGCTACTATGTGCCTGCATGGTTTGCCTGCATCTGCGTGGATTTCCACCAGGTGCACTGTTTCCTTTTAACTGTCCACTGACATGCAGGTCTGGTAAAATGGGAGCTGTAAATTGTCGGTGTGATTGTGAATGTGTTTTCCCATGACAGACTGGAAATCATGCATACAATAGGTTGTGAGGTGAGATACAGCCTCGCCCAATTGTAATGAGCTCCGGCCTCTCATAGCCATGAGCAGGAAAAGGACAAGTGGTTTAGAAAATGGATAAATAAAAGGGTGAAAACACTGTGTCTTCAATTATTGTTCAAATCACAACCATAAATACGCTCTTGGACCTCTCACAAAATACATGAAAAGAAAAACCATTGTTGAAATGTTCACAATGCATTACACAACCAGTGGTAAAACAACTATGAATTGTTTCACTCCCTGTAATTTTATGCCCCAAATTAATTACTTCCCTGCTCACATGCAGCTTTCTATTCCAGCATCTGTGCTCAAACTTTACACTTAAGATCCAGTGTAAGATGAAAAATTGTCTTTTCAAGAATCACTTCACACCCCCTCTCTGCCTCTCGACAAATTCTCCTCTTCTACTTCTAATATAGCACTTTTCCTAAAGTAAAGAAAGTCATTTCTGCCTGTCTCCTCTGTTTTAGTATCCCTTTTCAAACATTTTAGTACTGTACGTGATTCAGTCTAAGGTCACAGGAATATTTGTTACATTTATAGTCATCTAGCTCTGAGGCTCTTTATCATTGGATTTCGATGTGAAGTTATAAAGTAGTAAAAAGTCAAGAGTGACTTGGTGTGTAGCTGAAAATTATGGTTGTTACTTTGTCTTAACAGTTGGATCAGATGCTCTTTGACATTATTTCCTTTAGTTGCTATACATATTTGTATTACCTTAATACATAAATAGAAAATGTCAAATCCACATCAGCAGCCTATATTAACAAGCTGCAGTATATTATGACAAACATGCCAGTAAAAGTGAGTGTCTGAGTGATGGCCAGAATCTGAAATGGACACAGGCCAAAGGGATACTAAGAGTCAGAGGCCCCCCTTGGACCTCAACTGCAAAATTTTACACAAATTATCATGTACCAACCAGAAAGAGACTCAAAAACCACAAAGAGATGCAGACGAACTGCAAATAGTCAAAAAATAACTACTAAAAGTGTCAAACAACCACAAAGAGAGATAAACAACTAAAAAACACACAATACAACACTAGGAGATACATGGCCATACAATAAAAGTTAATAAAAATAAATAAAGCCAAATGACTACACAGAGACACAAAACAACAACAACAGAGGCAAAATCACTATTACAGTCTTTGTGTCTTTCTCCCATATAGGAGAGGTGGTGGGGCCTTTTGTATATCTGTGCCCTAGGGCCCATTTTCTCATAGTCCGTTAGTTATTAGAATGAAGTATGAATGGGTGTTTTGTTACCAGTGAAGTCTATGAGGAGCGTTTGGGTATTTTAAGCCCAGATGATCAACTTTATCTGAAATAGAAAAAGGCAGAGAGCACATAATTGGTTGGGCAGGCTTTAATTTAGATCCTGCCCTTTTGTCCTCTGTGCCTTTTTCAGATTGAGCACCAAGATGAAGTTTTTAAACCAATAAGTCTGAGGGGCATTAAGGATTTCCATGAAGCTCCTCACATCAGATGCACATGACTTAGCTCTTTTCAGCAGTTTACAGTGGTCACATTGAAGTACATAACTTTGTCTGAGGATTTTTTAATTCATCATTGTGTCAAAATGCCATTTAAGGGTCATATTACTTTATTTTAGAAGGGTTTTGTCCCTGAGATGCCTTTGTAATTACTTTTACTCACTCTGATACCTGTCTTTCCCTTTCTCTCTTTCCTTGTAACAATAATATATCTCACAAAGGACATAAAGAGAGCAATTTATGTTTGAGATCTGACCCAGCAGTCTAGCATACATTAGCTTGTAAGTGATAACATTAGAGCTGCAGCAGTGTTTAGTTTAATGGTCAATAAATTAACTGGCAGCAGAGTATCTACTTTACAGTATGCAAAAGCAGTAATAAGATATATATATATATATATATATATTGTATAAACTGTAGATAGAAAACAAAAACAACAATGTGAAAACATTTTGCTAAAACTTTCAAATTTCTGTCAAAATGATATTTTTTTGACAGCCATGTACAGTATAATTATGTGTTGTCAAATTTGGTTAGGCAACATATTCTCACTCCTAACTGTCAAATAACAACATCTGATTAGCATCCCTCCGTGTCAGCTATCGACACACATAGGCACCCGTTAGTGGCCTTGATGAGATGCACTGGGCAGCATGTCACCTTAGGCTTGTTACATATGTTGTTTCATGTTAAATGTTAAATGTGTCTTTTCAAAATAAACGTCATTTTCCACATGAAATGTACTGTACCTTTGGAAAATTAGAAATCGAGGACAATTTCTACTCCTTAAATGCATACAGTCTATCAAAATATACTTAAAATTTAAGTAAAAATAAATGTAATTGGGTTTACTTCCATTGTCATATTTTTCTGCCCTATTTGATCCCTATGAATTATGTGTATCGGCAAACACACAACTAACAACTGATGTCAATGGCAGGCTTTGCAAATTCTTGATAATTTATTAACTGGTATTGACACATACAGTAGATAATATACTTAGTTAACTCCAACTAATTGAACTGTTACAGATATTTTTGGATACTTATTAAAATTAATATAAAACATAATTATTAAAACTATTTTAAAGATAACTTATTGATTCTAGTGTTATTTTTGGGGTAACTATATCTATTTATGCCTTGAATTTCAGAAAGTATGAATTCATTGTTTTTGTATTTACTATGCAGACATGCTGAGTGCCAATGAGGTGTATGCAGATCTGTTAGACAATCTTGAATGGCCAGCATCTGAGAATACTTAAGAAAATGATAATGAGTTTCCCCCAGTTCAGTTCGGATATAAACTGTAAGACTCATGAAGCATTTTCGTTTCAAACTTCTTAATTTCCCTCAGTGGTCCCCATCTTATGAAAGTGTTTGCAAATGGCTTAGTCTCAGTGTCATAAAAAGCACATTTCATGGTGTTTTACAGATAAATGTAGTTTGGTTAATAGGCTATTTCCTGAATGCATGATTTGAGTTCAGTGTTCACATGCTGAACACTCACAGCGCTGATTGGCAGGCAGTCCCAGCCTTCCTGATCCAAATCTGCTCAGCAGAGGCAGTCCAGAAGGTGTCTCAGTTGCCTGACTGGAAGGATTAAAGACGGCATCAAACAGTAATCTGAGATCTGTTCATTACAGCTCCTCTGATAAAATGGAAATATGGATGTGGGTTATGCAAGTCGAACAGAGGGATAGAGCTTCTGACTGCCGAGGTAGTTAAGTGGTGCAGACACAATAGGAATCATTAAGTTGCGTTAAATTACCTAAAGCAACTAAATAATAAACAACTTTATCAAACAATCATTATTTCCTCAGACAGTGTGGCTAAATTCTTGATTGCATGACAGTCTGATTGGTTTCTAATAATATGACTTGGCCATCAAACAATTTAATTCCAGTCAGTTCAGAGCATATGGTAAAAAAAAATCCAATCTGGTAATGACAAATGCTACAAATTACTCACTGCTCATTGAAATCTTTGCAAGACTTTCCACAAACCATCAGCGTCATTATCTACTTAAAGAATATGTTTCATGTTACTCCAATGTAGCACATAATAACACGGAGATGTTAATTAAAAATTCAAGCCTCTAACAGTTTTCAGTGTCTTAACATCCATCCATCCATTGTAGAGTTAAAATAAGAGTTGTGTGCAGGAGAACGGTGTGGAGATCACACTCGCAACCAAAGCAAGCAAATAACATGGGTGCATTATTTCTATAAATGATAAGGAAAAGGCAGCAGATTTTGATAAGATGATGCCACCCACATGCCATTAAGGATGTGTAATTTGGACAACTGTGTAAGTCTATGGAGGCCCATTAAATAACTGTGGGCGCTCCGTAGGGACTTTTGGAAAGTACCCAATACATAGCAGGGATGAAGGCGAAGGCAATCAAGAAAACACATGCCCCTCTCAGTTGCTATCATGATCTCCACACTTGGGAGTTGCATTATCCAAGACATCAATCATCTGTGTAACCTATTGTGTTGTATTGTACTTAGTTTGAAACATGAGTAATTATCTAATCCACCTGTAACCATGGTGTAATATCATTAGTAAACCAAGTTGCATTAGTTTTGGTGCCCAGGAGGCGCCAGGAGGCATCCTGATCAGGTGACCAAACCACCTTAACTGATCCCTTTCAACGCAAAGGAGCAGCAGCTCTACTCCGAGCTCCTCCCGGATGTCTGAGCTCCTCACTCTCTCTCTAAGGCTAAGCCCAGACACCCTATGGAGGAAACTCATTGCGGCCGCTTGTATCCGCCATCTCATCATTTCAGTACCCAGAGCTCATGACTATAGGTGAGGGTTGGGGCGGAGATGGACTGGTAAATCAGTCAGATGCAACTCCTGCATTACTGCAGACACTGCATCATACCACCTGTCCATCTCACACTCCATCCTACCCTTATTCGTGAACAAGAGCCCAAGATACTTGAACTCCTTCGCTTGAGGCAGCAACTCTTCCCCCACCCAGAGGTGAAAGTCCACCATTTTCCGGCAGAGAACCATGGCCTCAGATTTGGTGGTGCTGACCCTCATCCTGACTGCTTCACGCTCGGCTCCAAACCACCCGAGTGCATGATGGAGGTCACGGTGTGATGAGGCCAACCGAACCACATTGTCTGCAAAGAGCAAAGATGCAATTCTTAGGTCCCCACACCGGACCCGTTCCTCTCCCTGGCTGCGCCTTGAGATCCTGTCTATTAAAATCACGAACAGAATCGGTAAGAAATGACAACCCTGGCAAAGTCCAAAACCAACTGGGAACTTATTTGACACAGCTCACACTTTGGTGGGTCAGGACAGCTTGTAGAAGCGACCCTGGCACCCTGTATTCCCGCAGTACCCCCCACAAGACCACCCGAGGAACGCGGTCATAGGCCTTCTCCAAGTCCACAAAACTCATATAGACCAGATGGGCAAACTCCCATGCCCCCTCCAGCAGCCTCACAAGGTTAAAGAGCTGATCCTCCGTTCTACGACCAGGACAGAATCCGCATTGTTCCTCCTGAATCCCAGGTCGGTCAATCGGTCGGAGCCTGCTTTCCAGCACCCTGGAGTAAACTTTCCCGGGGAGGCTGAGAAGCGTAATACCCTGATAGTTGGAGCACACCCTCTGGTCACCTTTTTTAAAAATGGGAACCACCACCCCTCTCTGCCACTCCATAGGCACTGTACCCAACCTCCACACGACATTGAACAGGCGTGTTATCCAAGACAGCCCTTCAATGTCGAGAGCTTTCAGCATCTCAGTCGAGTCTCATCCACACCTGGCACCTCGCCACTGAGGAGCTTTTTGACCACCTCAGCGACCTCTGCCAGGGATATGGATGAAGGTTCCCCCGAGTCCTCAGACTCTGCCGCCTCTATGGAGGCAATGATGGCTGGGTTCAGTTCCTCAAAGTGTTCCTTCCACTGCTCGACAATATCACCAGTCCGGGTCAGCAGTTCTCCTCCCCTGCTGAGCACAGCCTGAGACAAGCCCTCCTTTCCTTTCCGGAGGCCTCTCACAGTTTGCCAGAACTTCCTTGAGGCCAACTAAAAGTCCTCCTCCATGGCCTCCCTGAACTCCTACCACACCCAAGTGTTTGCTTTGGGGACCACCTCAGCTGCAGCCCTCCTAGCCAACTGGTACCTGTCCGCTGCCTCAGGAGACCCCAGGGACAAGAAAGCCCAAAAGGACTCCTTTTTAGCCTGATGGCCTCCTTCACCACTAGTATCCACCAGCGGGTCCTCTGGTTGCCGCCACAACAGGAACCAATGACCTTCTGACCACAGCTTCTAGCAGCATTGCATAAGCACAAACAACATTCAGAGACCTTCTCTAAGTAACTGTCAGTTGCATCAAGGCAACCCTCTCATTCTTTGGGGTAAACTCCTACACAGTAGCGCTCAGCCGGGGGATCGTGAGTATCCCCACACCCGCCCGGCCCCTCTCACCCTAGGCAACTCCAGAAAAGGTGAGAGTCCAGCCCCTCTGCAGGGGTTTGGTTCCAGAACCAGTGCTGTGCATGGAGGTGAGCCTAACTATATCTAGCTGGTACCGCTCCACCTCATGCACCAGCTCCAGTTCCTTCCCTGCTAAAAAGGTTAAGTTCTACGTCCCTAGAACCAGTTTACAATGTCGAGAATAAGCATGCCCAGGGCCCCGCACCATGTCTTAACATATTCACTTGTTTTCATTAACATAAATACAGTCACTTACTTTTGAAAATATAGATATCAGTTTAACCTTCACAAATCATAAATCCATAATATAGTAAAGCTAAAGGACACTGTTCAGGATAATTGTTGTGGTGTGTGCTACATGTGGGTCTGGTTTCCAGAGAATTTACATCTCTCAATCTGTCTTTTTTTTCTCACTCCAGCTCAATCTACCGCCTCTCTTGTCATTTGATTAAAGTTGTCCTTGAGTGTGTGGCTTTATAAAACATAAATCATTAACAGAGTAACGCAAATTGCATGTACACATGAATAATGTTTGGTGTGTCACCTTTGTCTTCCCTGATACAACCACAAATGAGTGACAGATTAGGATCCAGATTGGTTTACTTAGCAGAGTATGTTACATTTGAACATCAAGCAAATATGTTAAATGGGAGAAAGACTTTTTTTTAGCTTAGCATTTACATTGATTACATAATATGGTCAGCCACCAAGGAACAATCTCCCAGGAAAATAAAGGCTTGATTTACAATACAAAGGAAGTGTGTCAACCACTGAAAAGGAGTAGGATACTGCTTTTGTTTTATTGGTAGCTATTGGTAGTTATCCCCAGTTACTAAAGAGTATCAATGTGAGGCCTTCGCAATTACTATTCCCAGTGAATGGTGGAAAATCCAAGGTGACTGTGGAAAACGAAATGCAGTGTGGGTTGTTGGCAACACACACTGCATTTCACACTACAACCTTCACAGAAAAAAAGCCAGGGCAAAAAACAGCAGTTCCTCTAATGGCCATCTGAGGCTGGCTCAACAAGTGACTCAACCCCTACAGACCCCCATGTTAGCATGTCCAACTTTAAATCAGAAATAAACAGGTGTACCGTCTGGTGCAAAAATGGTTTTAGTGTCTATAGCTAATTTCAACTTTCAGTAACTTGTTGAAGTCATAACTTATAGTTATTAATATGAAGAATCTGATCTGTTTTTTCCCTAAACCACTCTTTATAATTAAGGAACAAACAATAAATCAGTAGGAGTTCTTTTGCTGTGCTCATAGGATTCTCAGAAGGGAGACAAGTCTGAGAACAGTTAATGCACAGAATTGAGACTTGAACTTGTGCAGGCTTATTTATACATCTTTCAAGTTTCCATTTGGATTGTACTGTTATCTCAAGAGATGATGATCCGAGACAAATAATGATCAGTGCAGTGAGAAAGAGAATTAGGGGTGTGCGCTATGACAATATTAGATCGTGAATTAGATCGTGAAGAAGTAGAATTAGAAAAGAATTAGTTTGTCCAGCAAAAAACTTCAACATCACTAATATGTTACCTGACAAAAGATATGGTTCTCATCAAAACAGTGGAAAATAAATTTGCACACACAGATTGAAATCTGTTCAAAAAGGTACTTTGGCCTAAATGTTGTGTTATTCTTTTTTTATTTTAGGGCTGTATTTTATAAATAGAGAAATTAGCTTGGTTTCACTGTTCAGTAACATGCACAATAGTCTCAAAATCCCAAATGAAAAAGAATAGTGATAAAATCGTGATCGTGAAAAAATGTGATATTAAATTTTTGCCATATCATACCCACCCCTAATTTTAAGATCTTTAACACTGGGCTGAGACCACAGGAAGGCTATGAGAAAATGGTCTATACCTTACACTGACGTTAAACTGAGCCTAGTAATGTCTAGGAGAAGCACACTGGACAAAGAAGATATCTTATTTAGAAATTTAGAAATTTTCACAGTATTTGCTAATGGTTGATGAGCACAAAGAAAAGGTCTGATTGAGCATGCATCTGTGGCCCACTGTAAACCGGCTTGCTGGACAATGTTGAACCTTTATGCTGATTGTGTTATGTATGCCATCTCCCTGATGGTGGGCTGATTACTGAGAGCTGATCTGTACTATGTCTTGGCCTTGTGTTAATACCATATGTTGATTGGTTCCAGAATAATCTGAACCATGCTTTCTGATCACCATATGGGAAACTTAAATTTCCCTTGAATAGATAGTGGCCTTGTGATGATGTTCCAGCTCAGTAATAATACTGACTCAGTTTTTGTTTTGTTTTTTTTCACTTGTTTGCTGCAGTAAAAAAGAGGTAGGTCCAGCTATTATAAGTTTGACAAGTTCAAAAAAGAGGTGTGCTCCATTACTTGATTGGCTATCCTGTGAGAAAAGACTTGGGGCTTCAAGTTTCGTTGAATAACTCAAAGAGGACGAGGGGCAAGCTGCTTAACTAGTTAGCCAGAGAAGAAAGCCATCTGACTGGTTAACAGATTTAGAAAGGAGGTCAGGCCAGCCCTCTAATTAAACACTCATGTAGGGCCTTCCACCAGCATTAATGTACTGCCTGGGCAGAGTTCGGACCTGACTGCACTAAATCACAAGTGATTACCAGCCAATAACCAAAACAGATACCCATACAACAGTGGACAATCAATTTGATGGGAACACACTCTGCAGCCCAATGAGCAAACGGATCGAAAACAAAAAAAATCTCAGTTCATTTCCCCCTATTGTTCTGCTTTCTCTCCTGAAGGTCTTTACAACAATGGGTTCATGTTCAATAGGTACAGTGATGTTGCTTGTTAATTGGTGTGCAAGAAATCTGTATTCAGAGGTGTCCTCATATAACTTTGTATATGTCTGGGAGCACTGTCAGCATTGTGTCCTCAGTTGGCTCATATGGCCATGTTTACCCCGCAAACAGTCTGTGCTTTATTGACTGGGTTTTTCTGGAAAGACTCATCTCTTTGCACCCTATGCTTCACTTCGCCTTTCTCAGATTGCCACTTTCTGTTAAAAGGTATTGTATCCTCTTAATCATTTAGGACAGACCATATGTTGTGCTTCGTACTCTTGCCATAATGAATTTAAGGCTGCTTCTGCTACACTTTGCAAGCTCTTTTACTTTTTTTGTTTGTTTTTTTTTTTTTTAAATGGGGAGGTACAAGCCTACTTTCTACAGTCTAGTCAGACTAAAATTTTAATGAATTAATGTGAACTTTTGTATTTTGTAAGCCGGAGCCTATTTTCCTGAGATCAATGCAGCCACAACAGCAAAATAGGGTGCAATGGAATCCCTATGGGACATTGCACACTGTCAATTTATGTCCATTAAACGCTCTTGTTTTTGCCAATGTCGGCCTTAAATTGCTATTAGAATTTAAAAAAAATAATGGTGGACCTGTTAGCGAGAGTTGAAAGGAGGAGTGCTCTGAAGAGTTTATCATGTTTTAGGACAGAAGGAATAACTTAGTCTTGTCTAATAGGTATCTTAAATTTATAGCTACTTTGTTGATTTCGTCAACGTGTCTGCAAGATTTTAGAATAAGGCTTCCGAGTTAGACTTGATTACACTTAATAACTAACAGACTGAAACAATGAAAGGTAAAGACAAACGGCTTATTCCTCTGGATGGTCTCATCCATAATGTTGTAAGACACTTATAAGAACAATGTGAGCCTGTCAACCACTCTTAGTGGACATAAATTTACAGTGCGCAATTTCCCATAGGGATTACGCCTGTCTTGCCACTGCAGCTGTAGACATCTCTCTCAGGACTCGACTAATTTCAAAAATTGTTGCCTTCTCAGACACAGAACATGGGAAACTACAGTTCAGGTTCAAAATTAACAAGGTTTCTCTAGATTCACTTATTCTTTGGCCACACACACAACATTACATTCATTACCAAACACAATTTTGACTATCTCTATTCAACTTACACATGAACAAGAGCAACATGCCTTCGAGGAGAACAAAAGTGTAGTGCCTCCAAGAGGTTTTTTTGTTTTGTAATGGGTTTTGTTGTTTTTACTGGTATAAAAGTAATATTTCATCACAGTGATTCCCAACTCCGGGCTAATTAATTAATTGTACCCCAGGAAGTACTTCTGTAGTTGCCAGGGGGCACATATGTAAAAAATCAGCTATTTAACTAAATTAAATTCAATAAAAATGGAAATTGGTTTGACTTTAAAAACATATCTCTGTATTGTGTATAAACAGCTGAAAATGGTTAAAAGTTGGTGTTAAACTGAAGTTTTGTATATTTACAAAAAACAGCAAGCTGCCTCTCAACTTGTGTCAGATGTAGTAAATGAACTCTATGTGCTGTAGTTGAGGGTTCATGCAAAAGTTGGCAAGCAAGCAGAGAAGTTAAATAGTTAGCTAACCGTATGAATTAAGTTTCCCAAAAGCATGGTAAACTGTTGTTAGCTTTATCATAATTTCATTTTTTTTAAAGGCATGATAATATGTAACCTGTTCGCAACCTCCAAAGGTTCAGCAAGCACAATAAAACAATTCTTCCACCCTAGTCTGCTTCTGTAGCCTTCTTCATGCGTATTAACAAAAACACTGTTGATGAAATGAGACTAGACTTGTTTTCAGATATAGTGGCAAACTGAGAGGTGTTTGATAACAGAAGACCCAAAGTGTGGCATCTTGCTTTTCCATTAATTAATTTGCTTACAATAGGTTTGTTACAGGAAAGTATGAAAAAAAAAGCGAGCTAAAACCTTGAAAACTGATATTAAAAGGGAGGCTAATTTGAGCTGAATGGACCCTTTCAGCGGGCCTGCTTCTTCTGTACGGTTATCAAAACTTTTGTTTCTTATCCTTTTTGTGTCTGGAAAATAATGCAGCTTCTGATTGTGTTTTTAATGCAGGTGTGAGATGTGCCTTAGTGTGTTAGCGTGCATGTAAACAAGATGTATACTCTTATTATACTCAGCTCCCTAAGTGCAATTATACTACTCCTAAGACAATAAAGATGCGTCAACAGACATTAGAAAATAGACGTCAAACTATAAGCGTGCTATTGGCCTTAGACAACTAAAGTCATTTGATACATTATGAAGGCTTTTTTATGTCTGGCTGCTTTTTTAAATTCAATAATAAAATTCAGCTGTATTGACAATCTAAAACCCTCAAGAAGTCAATTTACAACACTTACTTCATGTAGACTAAAGTTTACTGCATATATCTACCTTGATATCTGTTTTACCTAGGCAGTAGGACAAGTTGACTTTAGCTTGGACACTGCACTTCTGATCATCATAGTCAGTAATGGTGACTGTGGACAGTCGAGGACTACATACAGACACTTCCATCATTCAGTAGAAGCAATATTCAGAGTAAGTATAAAAATGGTAATGCAATCATTTATGTCAAAGAAGGATGTGATCATGTAGGGAAAAAAATGCCTTCAGCAGGTGATAGCAGGGGGTCGATAAAGAGTGGATTCAGTGTGGAGTTGGAGAAGAGCATGTCAAATAGACATTAAAAGCATCAAGACTGGTATTTGCACCAAGGGGCACAGGAAAGCTTTATATGAAAGGAGGGAAAAAAACTTTATAATTGATGCCAGTGCCCTCCTGTTCAAACAAACAGAAGTTTCATTTCAGACCACTCATCATCAAGGAATGAAAAAAGTGAACAGTTTGATCTTTCTTCAGAAGCAGAGCAGACAGAAAATGGAAAATATTTGCAGCTGTGATTACTTCTCTGCTTCTACACTTGCAACAATTTGTAGGAAATGTGAGTCTTCCTATTTTCCAAAATAAAGGTAGACTTATAAAATCAGCATCAAACCTTAAATATTGACTGAATTTGTTAGCAGGGGCATTTGCTCAGACTGTTGTCTGTATAATTTATTGTACTGCGTGCACTGGTTGTACTAAGACAGTAAACAGACTTAATGGTGGTCTTGACTATGATATAATACCTAATAGACATAACTGATGGCCCTCACAGTACAGTCAGACTGAAAAACAACTCGCCCAGGGTTCTTAAGGAATATCTCAATTTATTTTGCTTATCATCCAACAATAGTTTGCTTCCCCTGAACAAATTCGTTCAAGATGGATGTTCCACTTTTTATTTGAATAGTTGTGCAGAAGCAGTTTGAGGCTATCCAAAAGTCCCCTTTCACAACTTCTCTGAATTCCATCTACTACCCTGACTTTGTCACCCTGTCGGTCTCACTACATGTAGCACACGATACATCTTGCAGTAGTGCTGGACATTGGCATTGGACATAAATTCGGTGGTGTAAAAACATCTAATATGGATGTAATTCCATGGGATACAGGGCTACTGTGTAATGAGAGAAATTCCATCCTATTCGCTTTCATCCCTTGCCTCCAGCTTCAATAGGTATGGATATTTACATGCATACTATACGGTGGCAGTAAGAGCTCACTGCTCTGCAACCTACAAAACACATGCAAAAAGGTTAAACTAAAGCCCATGAAGAAACTGTCTTCATCAATTTGACAACACATGCAGCATTTACCAAAGACACTGCAACATGAGAAAACTGGATGACATAAGATGCAAGTAAGGAAAAAAGAAAACTTTGGTAATCCATTTTCAAAGTCTGATCTAAAAAAAATGTCTCTGGTGTTAAGAACAGGTGGGAAAAGGTATTGCCAATGATATTGTTCAAAGTTCATTAATTTGTTGCCCTTTGTGAAAGAGGTGAGAAGAAAGATTTGGCCTTTTTTTTTTAAATGTGTGTTCTTGTAATACTAATTTCAGCCACAAGAGGCTGCTAATTTTCTAAAACCTACAAATACAGTGCATGCAGATTCTAAAACTCTGGAAAAAGAAAACATGATTGCCATTAGTTGTCGTCGTGCATTTCAGCCTCTTGTGGCCAAAATGAATATTAAGACAACAATCAGAAAAATGATCCTGTATGAAAAAAATCATCTGCCAAACCCTTTTCCCTTACCTGTTTCACAGATTATTTTTTAAGGACCTTGTAAAGATTATCCTGGCAAAAAATATGTTATCTGTGATAAACACATGTAAGAAAACACTTTGGATCACACTTGGAAGAGTGATCACCTTATATTTTTTTTCCCTCTGGGCTTCCGTAGAAAAACAACCAAATACATACATATAGTATGCTGCAAATACAGACAACACAATCAAATACAAGATGCTTTTCTGTATTCTTTATCACATTTCTATTTCTCTCTATAGTGGCCGTTTCAATACACCAAAGTTCCTAGGTCACCACATAAAGTAAAAAACTTTAGTCATGCACACTAAACTGCCTTACAGCACCATTGCTGTCACAATTAACCATACCTGTATTCTAACAAAAATAATATCATAAATGATGTACATATAAACATAACCTAAGCATAGTCTACTACTATACACTATTTAAAATATACGGAAACTGCTATGTAAACCTAAATAATATCAGAGCCTATATTTTATGTCATATACCAACACAAATATTTTAACCAAGTATAAAATATGTGATCAAGTTGCTCTTATACTCTCTATGCAGGGTTATTTTTTCTTTGCATGTCCACCACCCATCAAAATTGAGCCTTCAGACCTCAGCTAACTGGCACACACAGCAACTGCCTTAAAGTTGTGTCACGGCTCTGTCACATCTCATGACTCAAATGACCACTGGAAGAATTTCCAAAGAACATTTGTCTTCAGTAGCTGGATTTCCAACATGAATTTGTGTTGTTTTACCGTCATGTTTTTTGTTTTACATTTGCAGCTCACTTAGATGTGTTAACAGATGCTTTGCGACTGCCCTTTACTAAGATTAATTACTGTACCTCATAGCTCCCTCCCTTCTTTCTTCCTTTGTTCCTCACCCTCTACTCTCTGGTTACTTACAAACCAAACAGTTACAAAAATACAGAGGTTTGTTGTACACGTGTTGAGAGGAATGTCCATTTTAAACTATAGCAATTTTAATAAATATAGGCAATAATATAATAGATAAATGTAATAAATAAATGTTGTGACTAATGATAGCTAAGGCGCTCTGGTGGCCAAAGGGGTTAAGGTGCCAACCATGAACTGCACCTGGGTTCAAGTCAAAATGTCTCCTGGGAAGCCAATTAGGGAAATGCACATTACGTGTCTGAAATGGAAAGTCATTTTGCAACCTTAAACCTTGGAGGAAATGTCATCTTGTTAAAATTCTGTACCATCACTGGGTTGAAATAATATGTAATCACACCTGTAAAGCAATTACAGTTCATTGGTAGTACAAGTCTGCAGAGCTGTATCACTGTCATTTTTTGTTTGACAAATGTTTCAACATTGGAGTGACTTTTCATGGTTAACTTATCCTTCACTAACTTAGAAATCATCATTATGCTTTGGCTCTTACAAAAAGCATTTTAAAACAGAACGTAAACATTTTAATCTCACACTAAACTCACTCACAAATTTAATCAAAATCTCACATAAAGGGTCCATAAAATATGTGAGTGTGCATTGTTTGTGTCAGCAAAGACTGCTGGGAAGTATTTATCCGGTATCTGAGTGAATATGTGTGTGCAGGCAGAAGGGGGTCCTCCTGGGGCTTACTTATACAGATTTTTTTTTTGAAGTAATTCAAATCCCATAAGCACCAGAACTTCCTCAGGTCATACTTTATCAACAGCTCTACCACCTCTAGCTCACATTAACATGTGGCCCATGTGAGATTTGACGAAGTCAAATTTCCCTCAGGCTGACTGAGTTCAATCCTCAAGAAAGGCAGCACACACACACACACAAACACACACCGTTTTCTCTGGAGCTATTGACAAACCCTTTCTTATGTAATGTGGAAAGACCGTAATGAAAACCTAGTGATGCAAGTATCGCAAAATTGATATAACTTAATACAAAAAGCATACATAGAGGAGAATTTTCACCAGTGGCGTCAAAGTACTCTTTAAACCATGTTGCAAACACAATTTGTCTCCAGAATTGTATTTTTGGAAACAATAATGCACTGAGTGCAGACTGGAGTCAAATAAACAATATTGCTTCCTGCTTCATCTGTCAAACATCATCTGTAAAGTAGTGAGTAATTTTGTTCAGATTACAGTGAACTCTGTTGACTGATGACAACCACAGTTCTGTGTATCATTTCATAACCTTTTCTAAAAATGATACATACTTAAATCATCAACCAATACAGATAATTTGACACAAAGTAATTTACTTGTTTGTGGTTAAACAAGGGATATGCTTTCTCAGTAGTATTGTCGCAAATTATTTGGCAAATGTATCTAGTCTATTATCATATTTTTCCATGGTTTCAAACATAGGCTACATGTTTATATTTTTTATCAATGAGAAAGATAACCTGGCAACCTATTCAAGATATTCCCAAACACACGCTGAAATACATTCCAGCCCCCTGTGGCCCTGAACACAGTAAGCAGGTATAGAAAATGGACAGATAAATAGCTAGTATATATTTTGGCCAAATTGGTGTCCTCACTACAATTGGACCTGAGGCACACATAAACACAGGAAACGAAAAAAGCAACCTGTTTTACACAAGCCACACAATGCACAACACTAAGGCATAGAGCTGTTCCAGCATGGTTCGTTTTTCTTTCCTGGAAGACTACAAAGCCTATATCATTTTATGTGAGATCAAAAGTGAGACAGAATGTAATATCAGTGGCGGTTTTAAAAACCGTTAGACATACATGCAAAATAAAAACAAAAAAAAATTCAAAGACTTCATTTTTATGCTAAGTATTAATCCCACATGCCACATATTCAGTGTTCTAGTGCTTCATTTTCTTGTTTTATTGTCAATTTTCATTTTTATACAAATAATTAAATATTTTTGCACATTTATTTTAGAATAAAAGTTATCAACCATTACTCGAGCAAAGGTACAAACATCAACAGGTTGTTTATGGAGATTTATTCCACTCAGAAATTAGAGGTGAAGAATAAGTAGAAAGGACAGTGTGCATTTAGGTGTGCAGCTCCGGGGGCATGGCTGTTTTACATTGCAAAACTCATTCCTGAGCTGGTGTGGAAATAGATTAATAGGACTTCTAAGTGTCTTTTAATATCCCCTGTGGAGATTTACATTGTGTTTTTGCTTTTTAATTCACTGAAGCCTCATGTCTTGCCCTTAAGGACAAACAGCAATTTCTCAGGTGCTTTCAGCGTGGTAGCCAGTTTATGTTTGCAAATTGATTTTGTTCAGCTGTAAAAATGGCTTTGATCTGTGAAAATAACCTCCCTTTGTGATTTTATCCCATAATAATGCACCACTGAGCATGTATACTTAAAACAAGAATAAAGTAATTGGTGTTCTATTACAAAAGATTAATTTACAGCATTTTGTGTTTAAGGACATAAATAATGTTGAGAGCACTTCATGCAGGGTACTGAATGTAAAGGCATACAACTCTGGTGGTTTTTCAGTTATTTTGGCTGATCAGACCTCTATTCAAGCTGACACTGGGCAGTCACCAAACTGCATATACATGAAAAATAAAGGTGCAAGTTGTCTTGCTCTAGCAAAACAAAAAGGGGAATCAGGGAGTAATCAATCAAGTGTACTCTATACACACCCCAAACCCTGGAGGAGGTCTAATCAGCATTAAAAGAAGTAAGGGGAAAGTAAGGTTTATTTGTATGCCAACTTTAAACATGGTGTTATTCAAAGTTCTTTATATGAAATACAAAAATGCATTATAGCATATTTTAAAACACAAAGCATCACATGATATAAAGGGAACTTATTATGCTAATATCTATACTTTGAGTTACTACAAGAACATTTTTCCATACTTAATGTTAAAAAAAAAAAACAACTTTATTTTGATCAAACTGTCTGTGCTGGAACACCTGTACTAACCCTCTATCAGAAACGCTCCATTCTAGCATGTGTTTATTTGAGCCCCCCTCCTGAAAAAGCCCCGTCTGCTCTGATTGATCTGAGTTGTGATGCCCTACAGCCCAAAAAGACCAAACACTATTTTGAGCTTCAAAATCCCTGCATGACTCTCTACGTTCAGGATTTAATCAGTTCGTTCTAATAACATTCGGAAAGTCCAGCTGCACAATTGAATCATTTTATCGCCGTTTAAGTTAATGAAGCGCTAAACCTGAAGTAGCCTGCTCCATGGGACGTACAGTGCAAAAGCAGTGATGATCATCCGGGTAATGCAACTGAACCATTTTGGCTTCATGCACCACTGAGCAACTCTCATAGGAATTAACAGGGCCCTGCCTTAAACTCTGTATCCACACTTATTTATACATCCGGTCTTGTCACCTTCAGTACAACCGAGGGAATGACTGTAAGCTAGTATTGCAGCAACTTCAACTGTGAAAAATTACAAATAAATGCTTTGACAGCAAAATGTTCACGACATGTTCCAGTAGGAATATGATCCAAATTTGGGGGAGAAATGCAAAACATCAGCAACCACGATTACATGTATCTTTTGTCTCGGCATGTTGCTACATGCAGCAGTGTAGGTTTCATAATGTAGAGACTTGTAGCATCATGTCTGGAGCAGAGGAACATGTAAAGTTATCAAAGTAGAAAAAAACTCTGAAAACAGAAAGAAAGTATCAATTTATCCTAAAGGGAACCTTATATGCTTACATGCTTTATTTTCTTTCATATATTTATACTAAATATATGGAAGAAAATAAAGCATATATTTATACTAAATATATGAAAGAAAATAAAGCATATAAGCATATAAGGTTCCCTTTAGGATAAATTGATACTTTCTTTTTATAGTGCACAAATTCTCAAATACAAGCTTCTGAGGAGTATTTTTTCCTTGCAGTGGTTAGAAAATGTCTAAGAACCTCAAATTGCCTGAGAAACTCATGCATAGCTGTCACATACTGGCAGCAGGCATCATACCTTAATCCCAGATTAAGCTTTGAAGCAAGGTTACTCAGTGATTAATCTCAGAAGCTGTACATCATTTGGTTTGTATCCATTAGTATTTAACGATGACTTTCAGTTCCCCAACTGCACAACGTGTCCTGTGAAATGACAGGATGAATTGCAATAGATAAAAAATTGGACTCATTAACTATACATCATTATGCATCCGCTCCAGTGCCTCTCATCTCCTTTCTGCTTTGCGTTTTTGTCAAGATTGTTATTCTTGAAACAATGACAATGAGAACTCTTTCTGCACTTGCCAAAGCAGAATATTGATGGAATTTGTGAGATGTAACTGTTTTCTTTTACAAAACATTGCTCATAATGCTCATGAGGTTTTAGATCACCAAGTTGTAAAACCCAATTACGATTGCACTGAATAAATTGTATTACTGGATTGTCTTCAGAACCACATCTGTACTATGTGCTCAGAATGACTGTCAGCTGTTAAACTGTAAAGCATCTCCATTTATTCTAAAGGTTTTCCGCTTTCCTTAACTGTTCTAATCCCGCAACTTCTGACTGGTTGGCCAGCCTCTTGTTTGTTACACCTGCTGCTGAAAATTTAAAATGCAATACTTTATTTGACTCTGGAGGATGTTTCTCTCAGAAAATATTGAGCTACAGCTTTGCAATTGTTTTTTTGTTGTTTGTTTGTTTGTTTGTTTGTTTTTGGGGGAGTTACAAGTGAATATTTGTTGGAAAATTGCTTAAAAATATGAGAATTCATTATCTTTGGGCCAGGATTTTTTAAGTTGATTGCATCAATCTGGCTACTGAGAACATAAATTCTGTCCAGACAGCAACACAAACGAAACAGCAGGGGTTCATAAAAATCATGCCAAACCATCTTCTGAGAACAATAACAGGTTTTATGAACCCTCATAAAGGGTCCCATATAATCACCCCTTTCTATTATAAATTCAATTTTATTGTTTTTTACTGACTTACTTTTTAAAAGCCCCACTACCATACCAAAAAGGCAATATATTGATATTCATGTCATAAGACATTAAGTATTTTAAAAGTTGTACATAATATGCAGTGGGAAATGCTTTTCATTTTCCCTATGTCCCTCTTTATGTTGGCATAGTGTCTGTTTGCAGTGCCTTTGAGGAGCTGGTGACCTCACCTTACAGCTTCGGTCAACTTGGTCACTCAGTTTTTTTTGTTTTTTAAGATACTGAGTGAAAATATATAGCAAAAAATCTTGATTTTAGAATTAATTTAGCTAGATATCAATGTCCCTTTTTTAAGGACAGTTGTGTAGTATAATGTGCTGTATCTACAAAAATGGGTTACTGTGAAATGGTCCCGACATATCATACACTAAAGGAATATCATAGAAACTTTACACAAGGTTTGAAATGATGATGGCTACCAAGTGAACTAGTGCTCAGGATTTTTAAATATATGATCCAGCTGATATTGTTTCCAACTGCTACTGCTAATGAACAACTAGTTTATTTTTACAATGATTTTTGGTTTAACATTAAGTACAGAAAAGAAACAAAAAAGTTATTTTCACAAATATTGAGCCAAACACAAAATTATAAATCAATTGTAAACCCACAAGAATTCAGCAGCATATTGCATATTTGATTATTTCAATCTTCATATATACATATAGTAATTCTTCATAAACACAATTCCTTGTTTGACTGACCTTGAGTTGCATAGTTATCCATCTGGTGCTTTCACACATTTAATTCTAAGAAAAGAGGGTATTAAAAAAGCATAACTTCCAAGGGGGATTTCTACTTTCATCCACAAACACAATTTACTTTTTTCTAAAATGTTTGGAGATACTGTTTCAACAACATTTCGAACCGATACGTAATATTCTCTTTAACATACATACTGGGAATGAGCTCCACCTGACCATGGCTCTGTGCATGGGCCATGGGATGTTTTCTGTTTCATACTTTTTTTTTCGCAAGTATGAACCTTCTTTGTGTTTCATATAGTTTCTGATGATTGTGTTGAGCGAATTGAGAGAATAATCATTCATATAATATATCTGGTGATTGTGTCTCCAGTACATTTCTGACAAAATGTCACAAAGCTGGTCAATCTCTGCCTTACAGTTAGCCAACTCAGTCTTTCATGCAGGTCTATTACATTCTGTAAGAGCACTGTAACTGAGACTCAGTGATTATCCTCAGATTTCTGCTCAGATTCGCAGGTAAACATGATTTCTGTTGGTCTTGAGGTTGACGTATCTCAGTGATGAGCTGAATATTCTCATAACACATTGTAATGAAACTGTAAAGGTCCCTGAGTCATCAGCATTTGATTACTGGTTTTCTAAACATGTTGTTTCTTGTAAACATGTTTTGTGAATGGCCGAATAAGCCTTTGAACATATCAGGACAGTATTAGGGCATTGTTGTTTTCATAAGCATTATTACTGATAATAATATTTTATGAGTCATTTACTGTGTCCTATATATGATGTGAACAATGTAAAGAACACTACATACAGCATGAATCAGAAATAGTTCTGGAGCTGTCCATGACCGACATATGATGGCCTCAGGGGAATTTTCATACACATATGAATACATGACATAATCATGCTTACATAAACATAGAAAAAGACAAAGAGATAAAGCAGGACACACGTAAGCATCTTGTTATGGTGTCACTGTCAATGTGTTGGAAATGACATTCAGTCTTGGCTATAATCTTTAGAAAATAAAAATACATATTCCTTCTATTAATTCAGCAGGCAAACTATTCTCCTGGAATATTACTTTCTTGAAAGCAATTTTTTGGGGGGTTGACCGTGTTTAGTTAAAGATACAGTAGCCCTAATGCAAAACCAGTCAATTTTTTGCAAACTTTTTGTCCATTCAAGCTTTGGTGCTGAAAAAACACATCAATAAAGGTGGGCAGAATGGCTATGGGTATTCATGGTCTCTAGAGGATGAATCCTAAAGCCTGTCTAGACACAAGAATATTTGTTTTCACATATAGAAGAAATATCAAAATATGATGGGCATAAAATTGAAATGAACACACTTTGGAGAAACAGTAATCAAATGAAAACATAAACCCTATTTGCACAGGACTACTATTACCTTTGGACCTCTGGTAATTTGTAAAAAAAATTGCAGAGGTCACATGTGGTCTTAATACTGCATGAATTTTTCATGGCCATAATTGGTTAAGTAAAAATTCAACCGCAAATTACCAACCATATTTCGCCAAACACAGAGGTCATGTGATAATGCAAATTTGAATCTCTGTGATCTGGGTTTGTGTTATTATCAGGGCTGGAAATTAGCAACGGCCACCAACCAAATGCTGGTAAAATATACAAGTGGTTGCTGGATTTTCTTCACTCACCAGCCAAAAAACACAATGGCAATCTATTGAGTGGCTCGTAGATTTTAAAATCTACCAGCCACAGTGGCAGATGGACAAAAAAGTTCGTTTCCAACCCTGAATATTATTGTTGTACAGTGGCATATATGCATATAGACAATTAAAAAGTATATTTGGGTAAAATACAGAATTCAATTATCCCATGCGAATGTGCTGCATGGAACAGAGATGTAAGGGGGTAAAATTTAAATCACATGAGGTCCCTTTGTAATATTAGTCTAATGTGAATAGTTCTTTAATCCCTACAATACCCCAAGATTTTCAGGAAATTTCCTGTGGACATAGTGGGCTCAGACAGTGAATCCTAATGTACTTGGTGACCCCCTGAACTTTTCAATATTGCTACATTCTGCCCAAAAGTTGAAGATATTCAACAGATACTGTTGTCAAATTTCAGCCATATTTTTTTTCTTGGTAAAATAGTATTATATTCCTTGACATGACAGATAATTAGGTGTACCACTTGAGCAAAAGTAGTCTCTTATTCTCCCCCCTGGCTAATTCAGTGAGCTCTTGTGAGCTCTGTGATATACACTTCATGCATTAAGTTTTCTGACCCACCATGGATAATAATGGCTGAACGACAGCAATTATTTCACTGCACAGTTTAAGGTTTTTGAGTAAGAACATTTCCAGTTATTAAGAAATTAAAAATAAATGTATACCCTACAGTGTACAGACAACTGAAGTTCACTTCATTCTTGTCACAGTGCCACTACAGCAGCTTTGCGAGCTCTCCATAAAAGTCTGATAACATGATATATGAGGACCCTGCAGCAGCTGTGAGCAGGTTTGATTTGCATTCAGGTGTTTCTAAGCTGATCAGGAAGCGGCTACGGAAAGGTGGATTTTTCAGAAAGAATAGCAAGGTGGGGCTAAAGAAATGCTCTCACATGAAAGGAGGAGAACATATGTAACTTAATTAAAAGTGACAAGACTTGAAATGTCACTCTGTGTAAAAAAAAAAAGTCTGTAATTAGGCGCCCTGATTAAATTCTGTCTATCGCTTAAAGACCGCATACTGCATTTAAAACATTCACCAGTTAAACTGAGGAATCTAATTAGAATGAATGGCTTGTGGATCAAGTCCAACTCAGTCTGCCATGCTGCACTGACAATAATGGAAACAGAGGATGAGGAGATTGGGCGGATCAAGTGAAGTGGGAGAGAGAAGGGTCTTTGAACAAGTAAAAGAGATGCGTGTGTTGGACCATATCAAAGCCCTTGGTTTATGTCTCTGTCTGGCTCTCTTGTATTTCACTCACTACACTTTGGTATAATATTCTTTCACTGTTGCCTCAACTCTGTCAGGCAGACACTTTTCAGTCCAAAATGTTACCTAACAGCAAAAATCCTCTTTCTTCAAGCAAAATCTTGGCAAATGACTCCATCAAAAGTTTCCTCGATGAGAAAACATTTCGGAACATCTGAGTTGGAGAATAAAGAGGTAGATGTGAGCAAGTAATTTAAGGAGTAGAATTGCAGGAAGAGAACTGGGATTGGGCCAAAAAACAATATTTCATCTTAAATATATAAAAACAAAGAAAGAGAGAGAGAAAGAGACAGAGAGAGAGACAGAGTATTTATTTATATCATCATTTAATTGTATCTAAGGCTTTGGCAATATTGTTTTACAAACATTTATGCCTATAACGCAAATTGAACTGAAATTGTATTGAGAGACTACTAACTGTGACTGTGTTTCCACATAAGTGACAGACAAAGCCAGGCATTAAAGCTCAACCTCTGATCTAAGGGAGGGCCGCTATCACTCATTGTGACACCGAACATCAACTAACGTCTGCTAATGATCAGAGGCTCCTAGTGGATTTATAACAACATAAACAAGGCCAACACTGCACTGGTTTTCAATTTCAGGGAAAACTAACTAGCCTGTCTGGGAGAGTGCTGATCATTCAACGTCTAACAATATAGTTAAAACAGTGCAATCAATGAAGACATAATCATTCTTACAGCTCAAGAGAGCAGCTTCTCCCAACTGGATCCTCTTTGTTTTCCAAAATGTTCACCTCTGTGATTACAAGGATGCGCTCCAGATTTTCAAAAAGCTTTGTATCCTAACAGTAGTATGTGTAAATGAAAACTTCCCTACATCTTACCAGCACCCAGATCTCACTGCTCATCTCTCAAACATACTGGATGACAGGTCTGTCTTGAACTGCTGGCTGGTTCAAAATACAAATTGTACTTCTACATTTTTGCATGCCTGTCACCATGGACACAAAGAGGACAGAAGCAGACAAAGAGAGAACCACGTTTCCCTCAAACTTAGACCAAACTGATTAAACTGTAAAACTATAGGTAGTACTGAACTAACATAAACCAAGATTCTGTTAATACAATAACCATTTATCTACTCAGTGTCTTCAGAAATATATTTAAGTGCACTACTTGGCTGTTATATGAGAATTTGTGAAGAGGAAGAGGAAGTGGGTGCCATACTGTTGCCCATATTGTAAAAATGGGTGCTAAAAATACTGAGATCAAACAGTAAAACTAAGCAGTGCTGATCAGATATGAAATAAGATTCTGTTACTGCATTGTCTATTATTCGCCTCAAATGTTTTTAGACATATTTTAGTTTACTGTTTTTTTGTTACCAGTTGGCTGCGTTATTGTTTCCTGGGTCAAGACAGCCAAGCTTACAGTAAATCAACATCAGCAGGAGCATTTATTGGTCTGGTGTGGCGCAGTGCATTCTGGTAGATGTAGATTTTCTACCACTTGAGCAAAAGCAAATGCCATAGTTATTTTCCTCTGTTTTTTCAAGTCATGTGGCACTAATTAAAACTGTACATGCATCTTTCTACTGCATAGGCAGCCAAATTTTAAGAAAAGACCATGTTTCTAGCAGAGAAATACTTCTCTAATTTTAAGCTGCATAATGAGTAGTTGCCATGTGCAAAGACTGTATCAGCAAGTGTTTACCTGTTATCGAACAGCATTAGATACATGAATCCTCATTAATGACAAAGTGCTGACATTCGCAGTCTGTGCCAAAGGCATGAAACAGGAACTGTGATGTGTATTTCACATCTACCAGCTTATAAAAGGAGTTGGGATTCACTGATGACCAAAGCTTGAGGAAGGGGGTTCCTCCCCATTACAGCTTCTGACTTATTATGTCTGTATTTTAGTAATGTGTATAAACTGAGCAAAGGGTTTGCACATGTCAGGGATACCACGGGAAAAGGCTAAAATCTTTGCTGCTCTGAGACCATAGTCATTGGCAGTAGGGCCAAACAATTTTGAATAATTTTGACTGATATTGCATTTGCAAAATAATGAGTGATATTAGAGGAAATTTTAAAAAATTACATGATTTTTCCATATTTCATTGAAAAAAAAAAAAAAGGATGATTATGGGGGGATTTTTGCAGAGGTCTTTACCAAACAACAGCATTTTCTTAAGTCTGTATAATATGGTATTTCTGCCAGGACATCTTTGTAGCATGTCAGTATTTAATTTAAAATGAAACTCTGAAGCATATTTTGCCTTTAACAAATATCTCGCCTCCTGCAATTTGAAGGATGCAGCAGGCTGTGATTTCGCTAAAATTTCGATTAATTGTTCAGTTGTTACTGGCAACCACTAATTATACTCCAATCATGACCATGACATAAATTAAAGTAATAAAGCAAGTGTGTTTCGCATAAAAGTGACAGAGACTTTCTGAGGAAAGCGGAGCCAGACAAGGTAAGGCTATAATCATATCTTGAGTATATGAGAAGTGAAGTACATTGAACTGAAAAGGCTTTTCTGTTCAAGAACTAACGTAAGCAGCAACTAACAGTCGTAGAGGAACAGAGAGAAACAGAGCTGAGAGAAGCAGATCAACAATCATTCCAGCTACACAGTTCATTAAGACTTATTCTGTTGTACGCAGTTAGCCTAGTGCTTCATTGAGGGGGACAGCTAGATCATGCCCTTGTGGAATTGCAGCACTGAGTGCATTTGGGACTGCGGTGCAACAGCAAGCTCCTGTCACAATAAGACTTGTCACATGATGCTTCCAGGGACTACAAAACCAAAACACAACTGCACAGCACAGAGTCTCAGCAGAGGTTGGAAGTTGGTAATGTAAAAAGAAGCTTCTTTGTGGATCCACAAGGGGCTACATAGCCAGTCATGTTGGGCTGAATGCAGATGAGTTCTCAAAGTCAGACTGGATAAGAATATATTTAGGAATCAACCCTGTCCCCTGAAAATTGCATTTATTGCCAACACAATCACTAGAATAAATGTTGGCATTGTATATTTCTGCACATAATGGATATGTAACATCTGCTTTTTAGTGGTTATTAGTTAATAGTTACATGTTGAAAATTTACATTTCTTTATTTTCCACATAGTTGTGTTAAATGAGGTAATGTTTAGGTACAAAAACACTTAGGGCTAGAAAGAGGTCATGTTTTGACAGCTAGGAATGCCACAAATGTTTTGCTAAGAAATGCCTGGTTTTGTTGCTTGTTGATCTTAAACGGTAGTCTGCAGCAGGGCTAGTCCTACATTTTTGGGGACCCTAGGTAGGATTTAGTTTGGGTGCCCCCTAAACTATTTAGCTTGTTTGTAAGCATTGCCAATACTTGCAAATGTTTACATGACAAAACTGTCCAGCCTCTCTTTTATCATTTGTCATTTTACACCTTGTCCCACATATTAAAAAAACTACCAATATTTGCATGACTGCAAGAGGCCATTTGTCAGGAAAAAACACACAGGTTGTTTTAAGCAGGCAAAGCTGCTGATTTTCTGGAAAGGACAGTCTCAGGAAATTTCATTGCTCACCATGCTCATGTGTTGAAGGTTTCTCAAACACTGCAAACATCAACCATCATCTTGTTCTGTAATTGAGAAGAGACAAGAGGGCAGATGATTATGGGAGAAAGCCACCTTGAAACATTCCCTCATATCTTTTTAATCAAGGCGACAACAGAGTTCTGAGGACAGCTGAGTGTAACTACACTTTCCTCGTGTCCGTATGTTGCATTGGCAGAGAGCCTACACACTTCAAATGTAGCAGCCAGTTGACCAGCTGGAAGTCAGGATGCACATACCATGACCATGCCATTTCTCAGTATGTGAATACTGGAACTGCTGTTGCTGCTGTGCTTTACAAGCTAACTAACTGGCTGTTTGCCTGAGCAAGAACAGTGATAGTTGCATAAGCAGGCTTGATGTGGGTAGAGGAGTGAGGCACAGATCCTGCTTTGTAATACCAAGATGTCTAATGTGCAATCGTCTTTGACATCCCATTTGCTGTCTCTGGCAGCTTTTTAAAGATGAAGAGAGCATTGCTATTTAACTTCAGGCTTTGTGTGAAATTGTGTAGGTCTGCATCCAGGTTATGTAATTTTCAACTCATGAGACACATTCTGTTGCATTAATGTTTATTGGTGTGCATCATTCCTAATATCATAAATGACAAGGAAGAGACTTGAATAGCATTGGTAAAGAATGTGCTTCATTATTGACTTTGCGTAGGAGGCTTTGTGGCAGTTTAGTTATTACAAACTTGCTGAAACTGAACATGAATATGAAAAAATATCAGTAACACATCAAGGTTTCTGAGAAAATTATTTTTCCACTGCTTTAACATCTTTACTCTCAACCTGCTAAAAGAACCTCACTGCTGGTTTAGACCCATTATAATTGTGCATACTCTACATAACTGCCAGCTATTTTCCAAATGTACTTTTGAATTTTTAGATTGATTTCCTACTCTCTCCTTTTCCTAGAGGAAAAATCAGGCCAGTGACCCTTCCAAGTGGTAAGCAGTCTGAAAGTACACAAACCATGAAAAGAAGCTATTTCCAAAGTTGGGAGAAATGATGCTGCCAGAGTCTGCTTGCCAGTGTTTTAGTCAAGACTACCTAAAGTGAGACCAAGTCACAACCAAGACCAGAGTGTACTGAAACCAAGACAAGACAAAGACCAGACAAGTGAGAGTACCACACTGCATGACCCACTAACAGCAAAATGTGAACCATACAAACCACAGGCATTCCTCAAATTGATCTGAAAGACCCACACTCGCCTAAAAAAACCACAAAAAACAAATGAAGATCCTTTTCAGGTGGTCAAATTTTCTTACTAGAACTGTGACCAACATCTCCTCCCAGGCATCCACAGCTTCTTCTCATCTACTGTGTTCACTTTCTTTGAGTGAAAGGAGGGATGACAGATGTTAACAGTAATAAAAATTTTGAATTAGAAATTAGTAGTTACTGCCTGCATTTGAAGAGGGAAGTTTTACAGCAATGACAGTATCAAATAAATCAGACATGCACTGGATATATAATGATACCTCTGCAGCTGTATTTTAAAATAAAATCCTTAGTCCCCTTTGTCTGAGACTGAGAAAAGACCGAGTGAAAATAAACTTTCAAAAAGTGGTCTTGAGACCAAAACTGATTTTGCGTACTACAACACAGCTACTAGTATAGAGTAAAGGCTTATCTGCCTTGCCCAGTTTATTTCCGGTCAAAGCACAGTAAACTGTAATTGTGTAATGCTTATGCAAATTTGAAGAGTTCTGCCTGAAGCTCATTTATGTTGGCACGCATACAGCGTGAGAAAAACATCCTCTCTAGTAAAGAAAATAACAAGGAATTCAGAAACAAGAGCACCATCTTTGCCCTGATGAAGGCAGGCTTCTTGACTGTCCATGACCAGGGCTCAGAGATGCCTTTCATGTCTCGTTACCCACTGATGAAGGGCTTTTTTGAATCTGTGACCCTTTTATCAACCACAGATGAGCAAAAAAATTGTCCCTTTTTGAAAACACTTACACAATGGTGCAGTAGGTAAAGCAACACCAGGGCTGCAATACTGGTTGCTATCCAGGACTACTTGACACTGGAGATCAAGAACTGAGTATTGTTGTACAGAGAGGATATGGTGGAAGAGTAGAAGTGGTGCCCCGAGACATTTTTCATTGGGATGGCCAGATGGGTCAACTGAAAATCTTAGGATGGCACACTAAAAGCCATACCTACAACCACATACTACACACATAACAAAACAAGAGTAGGGAAAACAACCCCCCAGGGTAGAGTGTAGAGCAATTTCCGGTTACAACAAAAAGTTAAACTCACATTACCAACAGTCGAACATAAATATTAATCCCATGCCATTTCATCAGGAACCTCAAATCCAAACATTTAACATTTTAGAGAGCAAACAGGATGTACAGCAGAGAAAAAAACTATATTACAGCACTGGGATACATCTTTTTATCTAGGTATAAAAAACAGGAAAAAAAGTCACC
This sequence comes from Plectropomus leopardus, assembly GCF_008729295.1. NCBI lineage: Eukaryota > Metazoa > Chordata > Actinopteri > Perciformes > Serranidae > Plectropomus > Plectropomus leopardus. Next base: position 20,327,365 of record NC_056475.1, read on the forward strand.
TGACACAGTCTCGATTTTATCTTAAAATGGGTGATCAAAGGGTAATCATTGGGTGCAAATGATGCAGCAGTTTAGTTTTTAGAATTTTTGACAGCACAAGTAAGGCTCTGGGTCTGTCAGTCCACTACTTTGATTGAAAATGAATTCTTAACAAATTCCATGAATTGCAGTGAAGTTTGTTTAAGATATTTTTGCTTCACATATGATGTTGGTAATTCCCTGCCTTTACCTGTGGTGCCAGCAAACTTTCCGGTCTCCCTCCCCGCTCTAAATTCAGAAGTTTTTCCAAGTCTGTAAACACAGCCCTTGTAGACACAATGCAAGAAACTGCTAAGTTTCACTTTCACTGCACCAGGCATTCTGCTGTTCCGTCTGTGCCCAGAGTGCACTCTGCGTTTTGGGAGTAGTGTATATATTTCATCAGCACTACTAATGAATGATCCAGCTCAGACAAACAAAAAATCAACACATGGCAGCAGATGTCTGTATCATGATGGGCGGCCACAAATAAATGAATAGTTGGAAAACGCTGTAATTTATTCAAAGAGACAACTTACTGTATATAGACTATATTTATCTGTTTATGATAGGGAAGATTTGAATTCTACCTTTGAATGAATTCTCTGGTTTTCTTTTTTTTTTTTTTCACTTAGTTACTTAGAGTTTCACTTAGTCAATAGTTCTTATTCTCCAAAAATGGACTTAGGAATGTATGTCTCCAACATTAACACAAATACATATCTAGTGTCCAGTGATATATTTTCACCTGGCCAAAATGCATAACCAAACAAATTATTTTGTGTTAAAGACAATCTAAAGAGGAATAAACATTTTATTAATGTATAAGATATTTGTTTTACTACTGCTCAACAGTTTTTTAGATTAGGATTTTCTGGTTCTCAAGAACCATCATCCCTAATGTCAGGACAGCATTCGTGGAATATACAGATGTAATAATGCCAAATGAATATGAATTACTGCAATAATAAGTAATTTAGATTTTTTTTTATCATCATTGGAAAGCATTTTCTCAGCAATTTAAACTCCTATTTTGACTTTAACAAAGGTGGTAATTTCCATTTTGAAATATCTATCTATGACATAATGGTGAGGTATTGTCATGCTGCAACCTGCCCCAAATCAATTTTACTTTTTCTTTTATTCTCTAGGCTATTATGTTTTCCAGCCTCCACTTATCAACAACATTAAAACTGACATCCTGATACATTATATCAAACTTAATGGAATCTGTGATCACGATGGGATGTAAATAGCCACTCTTAAAGCAGTTCAGCGGTTGTGAGGAAAGATATTACAAGAGTCGATCTGTCAGTCAGAGGGAGCTGGAGTGGAGGTAATCATGGCGACTAATAAGAGGGGATGGCTGAAGAAGTGAAAGTGAAATTAGCCACAAGGATAATGAGTCATGTCTCAATGTGACTCCATTGCTCCGTGCCAGCACAGCAGCACCTTATGTCACTCCAAACACTGCTGCCTAGTTGGCAGCTCTCTGCTCACTTTCTGTAAGTCAGAGTGGATGACAAAAACCTCAGAGTGCTTAGTCTGCAGTTTTTTTTATATAACACGGAAGGTATGAGTTGTTGTGTTCATGACTGACCTTCACTACTATCAGGAACATTGCTTTTCTGACACAGTATGCATCATACAGTCCATTATATTTGATTGTGAGTGGAATAAGCTTGAACCACAGCTACTTACTTCTGTGTTGTGAGCCATGTGATCTAAAACAAAACAAAATAAGCAACACTTATTATACAGCCCCCCAATTTACAATGTAATTTTGTTGTGAGAATCAGGTAAGTACTTAAAAACAAGACTGTGAGGAACACGGAAGTAACAACTGGACATTTTGGAGGAGAGGGGAAAAATTCTTAATTTTAATACTTTTGTTAACACTGGTTACTTCAAAGTGTAAAACACTGGAAAACTTAAGTTTAGCAAAAGTGGTGTTAAATGGACAGGTAATCCAAAAATGGATATCACTATTTTTTTCCTTTAACCTGTAGTGCTACTTACCAATCTAGATTGTTTTGGTGCCAGTTGCTGAGTGTTGGAAATATCAGCTGAAAAGATGTCTGTTTTATCTCAAACATTGTGGAATTAGATGTCACTCTGCTACCGGTGCTCAAAGCGGAAAAAAATAACAAAAACATTTGATAAATTTAACAGCAATGTCTCTCGCCAGAAATCATGACCAAGTAACTTGAAGATTGACAGACTTTGTTTTGAGCAGTTTCATGTTGGAACTATTTTCTTTCTACCAAATTACACCCACCAACTGTATCACCACGCTAATGTAAGTGTGCATCTACTGCTAGCTGACTTAGCAAGACTAAAGCAAGTGAACACTGAAGTTCAGCCAATGAGTCACTAAGGTATGTGGATTATCTTGACTAACAGGGTCATGATTCTTGAAAAGAGACATCGCTGTTGAGTTTTTCAATTTGTTTTTTTGGCACTTTCAGCACCACAGGAAGCACAGGCTGAGTACCAGTTCCATTATATCTGAAAGAAGGCAGACATCTCTCTATATATATACGCTGACATGAGCAAATAAACCAAATATGAATGAATGAATGAATGAATGAATGAATGAATAATGACGTGTATTTGAGGTTTGCCAGGGTATTGTAGCAGATGCCCCTTAATAAGCAAGTGTTGCTTATCTTTTAAAGGTAAATTGCTCCGTTTTCTGTTTGCTATTTTTACAGCACTTACAAATTTGTTTTTTTCACACACAGAGCCGTTTTCTGCACAAAGGACACATTTCTCAACAGTTTTATTACAAAAAAAAGTTTGTAAATAACAGTTTGTTTTTTTGATATGCTGCTGTTCTGTTCTGTTCTGTTCTGTTCTGTTCTGTTCTGTTCTGTTCTGTTCTGTTCTGTTCTGTGTAAGAACCACCATTCCCCTTTACTTAGTTATTATACTTTACTAAAACACATGCTGCTGATAATGCCAATACACTTGCAATACCAACTGGGGCACATCAAGAGACAATCAAATATAAGTAGAGCACAGTGGGATCCAACTCAGTACTGCCTTTATGATTACATTGAATTGTACTAGAAGGAGAAAGCTGGGGGAAGTTGTTTACTTTTTCCCTGCCCTCCAAAAAAACATGGACGTCAACACACAAAAGCACACAGACGTGTAGTTTAAATACACATTTCTCAGCTAGATTAGATTTCATATCTTTGTCACCAACTGGGCATAATGCCCCCTGCTCTGGTAATCTTGACCCACAGTGCACACTCTCCAGGTCCCTAGACAGGTTGTCAAAATTTGAAACCCTCTCAAATGTCATTATACATAATAACAGATAAAACACCCCAGTGAAAACTGTCTGACAGAAGCTGTGTGCGTGTGCGTGTGTGCACTTTAATGCATGAAGAATCATGTCTTAGCATCAGGAAGTGTTATTAGCTTGATAAGATTGAGCTGGGGGCTTTTACCAACGAGTTATCTGTTACTTTGCTGAGGAAACTCTTTACAAGAGTCCACATGTTCCATATTCAAAGTCTGGGGTTTTACTTTACATATTTCCCTACAAACGCTGCTATGGCATGTGCGGACATGGGGTAAAAAAAAAAAAAAATGTTTTAAAACGTTGGTCTTTGTTAAATGTACCCGTAGTCAATACTGATAGGTGTAAATAACAAGCTAATTTACTCTATAGTCTCGTTCCTACTGGACAAAAAACCCACTAACACCCACTGACATCTGGATTTCGGATTTGATGGAAAAAGATACAATCAGCATTCACTTTCAGGACAAATGACTCTGTGGTAGTCACAGTCACAGTGCCACAAAAATACTGTCCACTTCCGTCCAAACAGTGCTAGAACACCAATTAAAATTTAGTCTGCACAAAGATTTTTGTCTTGTCTACTGCAGAGCTGTGTACACAACACTGGTCTACTGGCAATAAGAGAGCAGACCAATTCATATTTTGTACAAGCACTACGTTTGGTGGGGAAAGGGTATGCGCTACCAGTAGTTCATTTTGATAGCTTTTTTGCATTGGACAGAACAAGCTAGCTAGCAGTACAATCAGGTAATTGCTAAGCTTTGACAGCTCTTCAAAGTTATTGAGGCCAACATTTTTGCAGGAACATACTTTTCACACATTCAGCACACATGGTGTGACATTGATATTCTTCTGATTGTAATTCTTACCATTATGAGTGTAAGTCCAACAGTTATTCTTGTTTTAGCTTTTTGTCTTTACCAGCTCCTGACAACAATGTCTGAGTCTTTAGCTTACGAAATATGTAACTTTCTTTACTAGTTAGATCATGTTAAGATTTTATGTCTTTGTTTCCATTATTTTTGCTCTCTCCCCCCTCTCTCTTCCTCTCTCTTTCTCTTTCCTTTATGTCGTTACTGTAATTTAATTGTTATTTATGACATCTATTGCACGTCTATCGATCGTGAAAGAGGGATCCCGCCTCAGTGGCTCTTCCTGAGGTTTCTACCATTTTTATCCCATTATAGTGCTTTTTTTAGGATCTAAGAACAGAGGGATGTTGTATGCTGTAAAGACCTCTGAGGCAAATTAGCATTTGTGATAATGGGCTTTATAAATAAAATTGACTTGACTTGATTGCCTGTGTTGTATGTTAGTTTTTTTTTCTAAAGATTTTTGGGGGGGCTTTTTTGCCTTCATTTGATAATACAGGTGTAGCATGAAAGGGAGAGAGAGAGATAGAGATAGATAGATACAGAGAGAGAGAGAGAAAGAGAGGGGGGATAACATGCAGCAAGGGGCCCTGATGGAATCAAACCCACAGTTACTGCAGCAATGACACAGTCTTTGTACTTGGGACGCCTGCTCTATTACGTGAGCTACTGAGCGCCACATGTTAGTCTTATTATGCAGTTTTCAAATAAACTCTGTCTCAGTGGATTTTGAAAGACAAAACATAACTTTTTGTCTGCTGAAGTGCTGTCCATGGTGTTGAAAGTTATGCTATGTAGTGTGCTAAGCACTGAAATATTACCCCCCCCATCCCAATGAAAATACTTATGGTGCGTGCATAAACACATACTCTACATATCAAGAGCACAAGCGTGCGCTACACTTAAAGGTCCCGGTTTTGGGATTTCAAAAGGTCACCCTAGTTCAATAGAGAAAGTTACAAACTGCTGAGAGAAAAGACAGAAAAGAAAGAAGAAGTTGGAGTTTGGGGTTGAACATGGGATGGAGCTGCGTATATCATAATAGGAATGAGCTAACAGTTGGAGCCTGAGGTTCTCATCTGGTGGGTTAGTTCTTCCTCAATGCACTAAAATCCCAGGGGACCTGCACTGAAGCAAGAAGCCCTGAGACATCAGTAAGGGGTCTGTACTACAGCGAAAATTAACAGATTCTAGCACTTTAGGTTTTCTTTAAGGCGCTCTAATGTCACATGGGCAATCTGGCTCATTACAGGCCAGAGTGTTGAGGTACTGTAAGATAAATTGTTCTAGTAACTAAAAGTTGCAAATTTGCGAAACCTATTTGTGCTGTCAGAGAGAGCAATGTAAATGCATGAGACAGTAAAAAGGGAAGCGTGTCTCCTACCGGAGGGAGCAAACGGAAATAAAGAGAATTAAGATAAACAAAAGAATTTAACGGCTTTCACATAGAGGAAATCTGACTTGAAGCTGTTGTTTGTTTAGCTTCATAAGCTCAAAAAAACAATTTTAGATATACCACAAATAAACTCCTCTTCACCACTGGAGGAAAGTGGCGGGATGCCATTCCTTTTGTTGTGCAGAATAGCAAGAGAGGGGAGGGAAAAACATCATTTCTGCATTCAAAATCCTACATTGCCAACACATTCACTTTTATTCACCCTCTGTGCTTTGTTTGATAGAGATATTTTATTCATGTCCAGGGGATAATTGGGGATTATCGGCTCTAAGCTGGCATTTTGATGGCTTTTAAAGAACACCGATTTGCTCTGAGACAACCAATAGTGCGTTTCTAAGTATAGTTTTATACTGAGCTTATCTGTAAGAGAGGGAGCCATTGTGGAAACATGACAGCATGAAGTAAGACAGGGAGTGACCTCAAACTGAAATAAAGTTGCCCACCCAATTAAATCCATCTCTTTTTGTTGTGCAAACCTTTTAAACAGTCATTGTCTTAAAGTTTCAAGAGATTTTACTGCATGCTTTTAGTTTGTCCTTAGATAATCAAGGTCTAAAGGTGACATACAACATGTGTGATAACGGATTTTGAATAGGGAGGAAAAGCCTGTCTGGTTGGCCATGACTGATAACATCCTCTGACAAACTCACTAATGATGTATGATAATGTATTCCCCCTAATCCTACCCTGCAGCTGGGTCATTTTTCTTTTCTAGTCTATTATAATTAGAATCACATTCGCAGGCATAGTTTTTGTTCCTTTGTTCATCAGAATGACTGAAGAATGAAAAAAACTGAATAACAAGAGTCTGACTAATTCCCATGTTTCAGGAGGAGATATTCAATTCAGTGCTACCATGAGTAAAAGCATTTGAATAGTATGTTCGCTCATTGATTATAATTAGTTTAGTTACTATTTTACTGCTCAGTTTATTACACTTTCTGGTGTTGCTTTTCATTGTGTAATTTTTTTCTACAAGGTGGGTGAGTGAATGAGTAATGAATAAATTGTTACATTTCTGTTTTTGCTATCCCACCTTACACCCCCATACACTATTCACCATCTGAAACCATTAATTCAGTGGCCCATTGTGTACAGTCCTGACAAGTTATAAAATTCATTTTGTATCCACCACAATGGCTCTCTCAATTTGTCTCTCACTCACTCACTCCAGCTCCCACTCCCGCCAGTCTTGGAAAATTTCCTACTTTCAGAAAGTTTGCTGTTGTTTTAACACTGCTGTAATTGTTTTTGTACCTATTCATTTATTCTTCCAATGAAACACTTTCCTGGGATAACAAGGGAAAGAGGAGTCACATAAAAGGAACAATAAAGAGAGGTGAAAGAGGTGAAAACAATTGTTGTAATAGTGTCATTTTTTTGTATGGCTAAATGTCTTCCACCCAAATAAGGGCAGTTATACAAGACCCTCCAAACAATGTGTCTTACAAAAAAAATGTCTTTTATGTCTACAGTAATAAGAACTGCATCACTTTAGAAATGTTTATATCATACATGTGAAACGTGGAAATGTAACAAATCTGTGGTTTCCAGAAACTTATAAAGCCAGCATTTTCTTCTTGTGACTGGGCTGTTTGCACAGACATCCGCATGCTCCAGAGGATGAAGACTAATGACTTTGTCAATCCCCTGACTGCCTAATTAGCACCATCATCATCAGGTCGACATTTAAATTTGTCCAATACTTTGATTCAAAACTAATTATTCCCTTCAATCTCAGCTGCAATTTCTGTTTGGTATTAGGAAATGTTAGCATGTAAATACGTTAAAATAAGGTGGCAAACCTTAACCTGCTGAATATCTTCATGTTAATGTTGTCATTATAAGTATGTTAGCATAAGGACACTAGCATTTCCCTAAACTCACCAAGCACAGTCGTTAAAAGCTACTACAGTAGTTCAGAGTTAATCAATAATGGTCTTTAAAATGACACAATTACAATATGCACCATACTACAATTTTTACAAACCTATTCACAATCTAAAGTTGCTTTACATGCATATATAAATAGCTACATTTTCAAAATATTAAGTCATTATGGGGACATACTCTCAGAGCACCAGGACAGACATTTTAATTGGCAACGTCGCTAATTAATGCAGCCTCTAGAGGCCATTAGGCTATAAAGTTTTAGCCCTGGTATTACAACTTTACATAAAAACAAAAACAAAATATGCCCACCTTGTCACATTGGTTTTTCAGTCAGAAGGCTTGGAGGGACAAAAGCAGACAAGCTACAAGGACGATATGAGATTGAATTACACCCATCTGGGGGTTTTCAAAAGTGGGGTTTAGGCTTGGGCATCACTGCTGTACTGTTGTATACCAGGGTATTAAGAAATCCCAATGGTACGTTTTCCAATGCCATCATTAAAACAGGCATTCCTCTTTCTATTAAACTTATTGTATGCAGTGCACAGCACGCACCACCCACCAGAGCTCAGTCTTTGGTCTCTACTGGTGGAACAGGCAGCTGAGCTGAAAGAGCTGACACCGGGAAACTCAATGGTAGAGGGAGAAGTTACAGGACCGTAAACAGCCTGCGGCCAGGAAGCAATGGCAGAGAGAGACCGTGGGGAATAATGGCGTGTTTTTTTTTTCTCTAACTTGGTGAATTAAGGATTTATTTTGACCAAACCAGAGCTGGTGATTGCTGGAACAGTGGACTTATAATATACATTCCAGGGGTTTCTATTGTGTATTTATCAGTCTGACATACTTAAAGTACGTAGCACATTCGTCATCAGGGTGTTATCTCTGCATACTTACACCATCACATACCATCTACCCGTGTGAAATATGTAAAAAATAAGATAGTTTTGTGGGGTTCTCTGAATCTACATATAAAATAACACTTTCTAAGCAACAATCTGGGAGGCAAAAAACGAAAGCAGAAAAAAACACAACTGTAAATTGTTCCGGTTATCAATCCCCTCCATAAGAATTTTACACAGAGCTCACACTGCTAAGCTCTGGCAGGACAAATAACGTCAGGTTCCTATAGCACAATCTTCTGACAAAGTAATACTGTAATCATATAACAGCTTGCTCTCTCATCCAAAAGTCCCACACTCCCAGAGTCTTTTAAAGATCATTCAGATCTGGATTACTTAGTTAAAAATAGACAGAAAGCACGTTCATCATCTTTTGTGAGGAGGTTAGAATGTGAAAGTAGTATAGGTTACACTCTTTGTTAGATTTAGCAGCAGCACACTGAAGTAATCTCTCAGGGCTCCGACTGGTTTGTAGTCAGACAATCTGTTCAACATGCCCAAATTTTAATTATACATTTCCTCTAAAAATCACACTCATTCACAGAGATAACACTATGCTCACGGCAAGGCGGAACACTGAATGTGGCTAAATGAGCAGCTAAGGATGTGCAAATGTGTGTCAACACTGGACACACACTCCCTTGAGGTCAGCAGACACACAAACGTACACCTACTCACACACACAAACATCTACACGCAGAGTTGACAATTAAGTGTTCTGGTGCAATATGCTGCAAAAAGTGCAATTTGGTGCAGGTCACAGGGGTATCCAGGAGCCCTCGGGCCCTCAGTGTGGAACTATTAGTGTGTGCGGGAGGTGCAGGGTGCAACGGCAGGTCACAGCACTTTCTTTCCTTCTCATCACACCACAGAAAGCAGAAAGCAGCAGCCTACGGAGAGCAGTAATTCATTTTCTTCATTATTATTTAATTGTGAATGAGAAAAGTTCCTATTTAACGTTTCTGTCTGGAACACTGGGAAGAGATTACAAGCTAAAATAATACTTATTAGCCAAATGCCTTACATTTTGTTCTCATCATTATTCGTGGGCCTCTGAATGAAGTAGTTACGTTCTGCCAGAAATCCTTGAGATTTCCACAACTCCCCGGGGAAGAGATGCTGCCCTTATCAAATGGAGCTATGCAGCAAGGTCCCCTTACACTCTGATAAAACACTGACAGAATACTGATAGAAATCTCCTGTTGGATAGCAGTCGCTCTTCTAAGCCGTAATTTAAGTTATAAAGGTCATACACAGAATATGACTGTAAAGTTATCAATCATCTAAATGCATTGCGAGTCAACGGGGAATATTCATAATGAATGAAGAGGAGAGCTCATAATATGAGAGGGAGAGATGAAAGAACGAAATACTGACAAGCTGTTTGGGAAACAGCATTTTGTGATACCCACAACAGCTGATATTCTTTCTGATTGACTAATGGAATTGCTACCCTAACCTCTGAAAACCATTCATCAAAAATTTATATCAACAGGTTTATCCCTATATCCCTGAAGTGCATTTCTACAAAAATCATCATCTGCCTAATTATCAACATTTTCGTAGCCCATTAGATATCAACAAAGATGTAGCCTTTGGTTAGAAGATTCAAACAGATTTCCCAGTTTATTCTTATGATCTGTGCTAATTGGATGTAGTTACATGAAGCCATCTCTCGCTCTATCTCGTAGCTGCAGACAGACGATTCAGTTCTTTGAAGAATTAATTTATGCATTACAAGTCCAGCGTTGTGACATGATGTCTTACAGGAATAATCTCTAAAGAATAGGGTAAACAAATTATTTAATTGGAGTAATAAGACTCACATTTGCCAGAATTGCCCATTATTTCTGTAATGTTTCCTTTTTATCTCTTTATCCCAGTGCAAGTGTGACAAGCTTTATAGTTAAGCTCTGCTCGAAGACATTAACCACTAACAAGCACAGAGGGCAAAACAATTGGGCTGTCGCCTGAAGGCGGGATAATATCAAGCAATCAATTTATCGCATTTTTCAGACGCATCATCTTTATATATTATATATACACATATATATATGCGAGTTAGTGGCTCACCTTGAAAGGAAGATAAACAAAATGGGGAGATAAGAAGATTTCTGTTTTATTATCTGTTGAGTAGATATTGACCAACAGATGGAGCTAAAAAGAAATGTATGTGCATGAACACAACTAGGACAGGTGTGAGTGCAGTGTGTGTTTGGGATGTGCCTGCAAGAATCTGGTCTTTTGTTTGGTGTATTCTTTTGCTCATAAATCCACTGTGCCAAGTCAAACTTTCATGAGCAAAAAAATTGGTTTGAAACATTTATATAAATAACTTAGGTTAATTTTCAAAATGTGCATATTTAGAATGAATTAATAACAGAGAGGTTTATTCAATAGAACATTAATTAATCTCTCAGTCTCGCTTGTGTTTGTGTGCTCCCTCGGCGTCTTTCTTCCTGGATGATTTAGATCATCAACGATGTAATCTAAAATCAAATGAGTCAACCTCTCTTCGTCTTGTTAGCTTACCAAAAGAATAAATAATGATGAGCACTGCGGAGATTTACATCTGAAAGTATCTGCTTCACACCAGACATTTTGTCACCGCAAAGCTACAGTGCTGCTACATATATGAGTCACTCCAGTGTGGCTTCCTGTGAAGATAGGTCATCCTGTTCTCTGTCTCACAGTCTCTACCCCACTCTTTAACCTCAGTCGTCAGTCTACTCTTTCTGTCTTTGCTGAATCCCTCAATGGATTCAGCCTGATTGATCGTAATGAGTTCGGGGAGCTCAAACATGGCTGGAGGTGCCCTGGGAACAGCCTTCTCTCTCCTGCTCCTTACCTCTATTATACAAGGTAATCCTGGACCACATGCGCTGTTGCTCATATAATATACCAGCGACGGTGGGATATCCACCATGGGTTTGAAATGTGTTTTGGCTTCTGGTGTGACAGGCTGCTTCAGTATAATGCTGTGATTGTATCTGCCTGCATCCCAGTGGAATGCAGTCGGTAATATCAACTTCAAAGTGTAAGTGATTTTATCTCCTCACTTTTCTTGCTTCCAATGCTATCTGATGTGCTTGACAGGGCTCCAGGATGTTGAGGTGTTCCATTATGAAAAGATGGAGGCAGTAGCGGGCCAGAACGTTACCTTACCCTGTGTTGTAAAAGGCAGCGTCGATCTCAAGATTGTCAGTGTGGAATGGCGTAAGGGCCAAGACGAAAAGCTGGCCCTGTACGGCAGAGGCTTTGGTGTCAATATGTTTTGGCCTAATCTCACCATGCAGATTGAGAACACTTCCATGAGCTACTACCTGCAACTTTATGAGGTAGCAAAATGGGACAGTGGACTCTATATTTGTGACATTACAAGTTTCCCAATGGGCTCCATCAGGAGAGAAACAGAGCTAGAGATCAAAGGTAAGATGAGTGCAAAGCCATACCCAAACCAGGCACTGCAGCCGTCACAGGATTTTATATTTGGATAGAGATGTGCAGTAACTTTCTGTCTTATTGTCCAATTCATATATTTCATGTTACTCCTGATTGCATCAGAGCGCCGTGCCTCTGCCAATCTCAGCAGTTATTTACTTCTGAGCAAATGTATGTAATAATTTGCAAGTACACATCTAAGAGCTTTGTTTGCCACTAGGCATTCATTTTCATCCCCCGATTTGGCCTATTTTTTATCCCACATCAGTCATTTAGTTATCAAGTAACACAGCCATAATACACCCTTTCCTCCTTTTCATCTAACTGAAGGGGGTGTTATGAGCAAAACAGAGGCAGCCAACAATTACTGAAAGGTGTTTGTTCATGTGTACTGCATCTGACGGTAATCTTTTGCGGATAGGAGTCATATCCTGTATTCCTTTTACAGCAGATGTATTACATAAGCATTCTTGTGTTGTCAATCCAAATTAAACTCCCATTTTCTCTCTATTAGATGATGTTACAATAATGTGTGATGTGAACAGCACCGTCGAGGTCCACGCCGGAGAAAATGTCACCATTCAGTGCAGAGCGTTCTCTGATGTACAGTATAAGTGGACCAAGGTAACTGATGGGGGGGGGGGGGGACTGTTAATCAGCCTATTTCTGCCCGCACAATGAATTTCACTTCATTCATCGAACATCAAGATGATCTGATTACCTCTGACATAAAAACCTACAGTGCAAAAACATCTCCTCAATATGAAAGGTATTTATATGCTACATAATCTTGTTTTGCCCTAGAACAAGACGCTGGTGTCAGAGAATGAATCTCTGGTGCTCCGGTGTGTGACTGATGCTCACACCGGGGTTTATACACTGACTGTCAACACAGGAAACAAAAGTCTGCATAAAGAGTTTATCATCACTGTGCTAACAGCAACTACAAGCTTGAGGACAGGTGAGCCTCTCGATTTCCTCTGCCGCTGTTTCTCTCTTTGTGCCGCACTCAATTTCAGCATTTCCTCAGGGCTGGATTAACAATCTAGTAGAGGGCCCAAGAGACTGAGTGACTTAATAAACTGCACTGGACCAGAGAGCTGATACTTGACTTTTGTTATTATACTGTAGCTCGCTCAATTTTAATTTTTAATTAGCTGAAAGGAAAGGGAGAGATTCAAAGGATTTTCAGGCTGCCAGCAATGTTATGAGAACGCACCAGTAACCGAATAAATTGGGAACTGCAAAACTTTAAGAGTGAAACTCGCAATTATTTGCTGCTTGCCCCGCGGGATTAGGGTAAATACTGAACCAAGCTTAACTTTATTCACAGTTTTAAATTGTAAAACAACCAAACTGCATGTTGTCTGCCCCCACTGGTGATAAAGAGCTTGGTATAGTGCTGTCAGTGGGCTGTGCTTAGTGGGAGAATAATCCCCGGCTGTCTACTTTTCTCTTCCTGTGTACATGTTTCTCACAAGAATTTCAATATGTAACGAAAGAAAAAAGAAACATAAACCACACAGACATGAGAAGTCACTTCCTGCTCTTCCTCTCTGTCAAACCACTGGAACAAACAAACTCAACAGTTTCTCTGAATCTTCACATGGGGTGAGAGCACAATCTGTTGGACATACTGGAGTAGTACAGCCCAAATAAAAGGTTGAAAAATACAGAACAAAGCTGCTTGAAACGGACACAGCGTTGCATGAGATCACATCGCCTTGCAGCATCGGATTGCATTTATTATGCTTCTCAGTTGTGTCTCATTGGGAGACTCGAGCTGAGATTAATAATGGATCTGACCGGGTGTATGTACGGAGGGATGCAGGATAGAAAGCAAATAGTTGAAAACAATGGACACACAACGGATTAAGAATAGGACGTACTGTGGAATTTGCAATTCATGCCCACACCTTTGCCTCAGGAGACTGTGCCCGTGGCTTCACGGTTCAGGTTCTTGAATGAGCTCTTTTCCTTATTTTACCCACTGATTATGCAAGGAGTGCTCATAAATGCCAACGCGGCCCATGTTTTAATGATGTATAACTGTGCACTGGGTATTTTAAAAGTTTTGTAGTGCATTACTTAGAGTTCCTACTTTGAATTCAACTTTCCAATGTGAAACTCGTTAGCGAACAGTTCAATATTTTGGGAAATATGTATAGGAAATCGTATAGGAAAAGTGCAAAAACAGCTAATTCTGCTTTACAGGAGTTAAGTGCCTAACTATTTCTTAGCTAGGCCAGTTGCCAGGCAACCGTTAGAGACTCCAGGAAGTTAGTGCACCTGGTGAAGAAAGGCCATTCTAATCACAACTGTAAAACCTCAACTTGTCAGTTTCACGTTTCTTATTGTTCAGATTGAATAAACTAGACATAAACTTTGGAGGTGCTCGTATTATCTTTGGACAGAGCCAGGCTATGGAAGCAAACAAGACACAAAAATATTTTATTTTTTTAACAATCACTAAATATTTAATATTGAAATTTAAATACACTGAATTCATAGCATAGGATTTTTTTTATTTGAAAACAATTTATCTTTATGTAGTTATTCTAAATTCACCTCCTTGACATAAAAATCTGATGTTTCTTGATTTGCAATTTCAAAATCTGAATTTGAATATTTTTTTTAATGTTCATGAATTCAGGTCCAAACTTTCGGAATTTAAAAAAATAGGTTCAGGTTCAGCTAAAATTTGACTTTTGAAATTAAGATCCAAAAATTCAAGTCGTAAGAAAAATCAAAATCAGCTTTTGAAATTGCTAATCAAGAATAAATTAATTTCAAAAAGGCGAATTCAGAAAAAAATAATTCAGAGACAGGGTTTTTCAAAGTGAAGATTTCAATGCTATGTATTTAAATTTCAATATATTATTTATTTATATTATATTCTTATTTGGTTCCACACCAAGCTAACTGTTAGCCTCTGTTTCCATATTTAATCAGGGTTGGATATTAGCACCAGCCACCAGTCAAATGCTGGTAAAATATACAAGTGGCTGCTAGATTTGCTCTCCTTACAAAAAAAAAAATCTTTTATTGAGCAGCTGGTAAATTTTGAAATCCACTAGCTACACTGACCAGTGGGCAAAAAAGTTCATTTCATTGGTCTTAACACTAAGCTTACTGTACAGATATGAGTGGCGATATATCATATAGCTCTTGGTAAGAAGGCAATTAATTGTATTTTCCAAAACAATGAACTATCCTGCTAACTTGAATGTCGCTAACATGTAAAGATTTATATGTGATGGAAAAGCTGCAGTCTTTATCAATGTGCATTTTCCCAGGTATTTCTTTTATAGCAAGTGAGCACTCTGGAGCTCCAAGACAGTCTGTTTCTGATGCAGTGACAACATCAAAACAGTACAGTACATTGCTGCTTACAGCATATTTACTGAAGATGTATTTTTTTTGCTACTTTCAGATCTCATGACAGTGCCACCATGGTCTCATGTAACCAAGGAAGGTTTGATAAAAACAACAGACAGTAACCTCACCACATCACCAACCACTGGGCTTTCAACCACTGACACCAATGTAACTTGGACCATGAGTATGGACACTGACCGAACAGATGATCATCTAAACCAAAGCAATGTCACAGCTGGAGAGCAAATAACCTCTTCAACAAATTCTACACCTATCAGTGTCACATCATCCCGTGCCACTAACACTGACCCACAGCACCTCAGCAACTCCACTGATCAGGAGAACACATCCAGCAATCAATCCACAACATTTAGTTACACAAATACGGAGGTCAGATCAACACAGGAGACAAGAAATGAGTCCATGGGCGGCAATCCGGGTGCAACCCCTACTCTGAGTACTGGAAATACAACCGCAGTCATTGAGAATGAAGGTAATAATTACCTCATATTTTACAGTTAATTTGATCCGTGTTGTCAAATACTTGTTTTGCTTTCTCTCTCTCTAATGAATGCAATAGTTCAAGTAGATAAAAGTATCTGTGGCCATTATTTACCATGAAAAAAAAGTTTATGGAAGAACAAAAATGAAAAGCAATGCATTTAAAGTCTTTGTGTGAGTCCCTGAATCATCCAACATCCCTTTGTTTGCCTGTAATTCTCTTTTTGGTGATGCTCTCAGATTGTGTTGTGCACATTATTTGCTCTGGGGTCTGCCAACAGTGTGGTTAGCTTTGTTTGTGGCTATCGAGGTGAGGCGAGCTGCCGCACTGCCTGAAAGTAAACAATAAAAATTGTTTAAAAGCAGCAAATAACTTCAGACAACAGAGCTAAATGCTCAACAGACAAGGCCTCTTTAAAAACACTACAGATGAATACCAGCTGCAGCTTCTCTGCCTCCACCATCTGCATCTTCATCACATGTGGAGGCTTTCAGTTTCAGATTTCAGTTTTCCAGCCTCAGGCTAGATGCCTTTTCAAGGTGGAAATCTTGTTTAAGTGAGTTTCAACTTCTGAGTGCAACCAGCCGAAGTGGAGGACAGCAAGATGCTCTTTCCTGCCTTAGGGCAAAAAAAAGTTTTGCAGCTTTACATTTATTATCAATATTTGTTAGAGTCTGCTGGATTTCACCAGAGTAGGCTGATCAATATCTTAGAAACACATCTTTAGTTTGCTGCTGTCCTCTAAAATGACAGTTTTCCACTTTCTGAATTTGCTTCCCAGATACTGGTGTTGCACGGAGTCATCTTTTGTTGGTGTTAATCATCGTTCCAATCCTGGTATTGATTGTTGCCGCTGCCTTTCTCTACAGGAGACGAATTATGAAGGGGAGGTAAAACTCTCATTATCTATCCATGCAACCATCCTCTACACCTGCCCGTGCTTACTCAGGGTCATGCACCGGGTGAACCTGAGATCTCTCCCCTTTTATAAATAGATGCACATGATCTGTAACACCTGCATGTTATCTGTCTAACTTTCCAGCAATGCCAACAGTCAATATTTGTGCTCTCTCTGTAGGATGGATCTACCGCCTCCGTTTAAACCCCCTCCTCCTCCAGTCAAGTACACATCTGCAAGACACTTTGAGATTTCTTCACAGCCTTTCCCCATTTCACGGTGTAACTCTGTGACAGAATTGAGGGATATGAAACAAATGTTTATAAATATATAATGTCTATTAGATTGCACAATGAGAGCACGCAGTAATCGCAGGGACATAAGCTATATCCTTTGTTGCATGCAGAACTATAGAGTGTCTTACTTGCAGTTGTGGTCAGTTTCAAAGTGCACTTATAGCTCAGTTGGAGGCAGGCAAATGTACAAATGCAGGCTGTGTGTATATCTAAAGAGGGTGTGGTGGTTTTTATGCTATTGTGTTTAAAATGTTCTGTTTTACTTTGTGGATTAAATGTATCAAATTTCACCGTAAAGTTTGTGACATTTAGAAATAAAAGCTACTTTGATTTGACTCTGAACTGACGTTGAGTTATGACACCGCAGGTGTTGTTTACTTTCTTTTTTATGACAGTCTTGTAATATTGTGTATTCAGTGTGCCTCACGCAGCAGTAAACAAGCATTCTATTTGCATAGAAACAAAACTGTCGGGACGATGTGGCTGATTTACTTCCTTTTAAATAATTCTTGCTTTCATCTGTGATTTAGCATTTCTTGCCCAGAGGCCCAAATGGCTCCCTCTTATGTAAGCCTTTAGTAGTGATGCTGTCAAACGGACTGACAGCTCCACATCAGAAGACCACAATTGTCCACATCTACCACAAAGTAACACGAGAGTTTACAAAGTGGCACTAAAACCACAAACCACATTGGCTAAATGGCTAACAACCACTGGATACATCATACACACGTAGGAAATGGGTGCTGGAAACGTTAATAATAAAGCTTATTTTAGTTTTTGCTGGTTTTACATTTCAGTTTATGTATGTTGATTATTTCTTTAATAATTTACTTTCAATTTTGTTTGCAGACTGAACTAAGTGGATTATTATTTTATTTTATTTTACTTTTTTAGCTAAATACTTGTGCATTTAGCTAATCTGACAAACCTTCCAAAACTACATTTTTCCCCCTTCTGATTTTCTGACCACAGTTGCAAAACCACATGTACACACACGAATTGTGTGCATGCAAGATCTATGTTCTTGATATACTCTGAGGCCCCGCGCACACAGACAGACCATATAGTATATGAAGCTCTATTTTACTGTACTCAAACCAAATCTACATGTGTGCTTGTTATTTGGGACACTGTGGGCGCTCGCTTGCTTACAGGGAACTAAAAAGGTGGTCACCACGAATGTAGCGATGTATTTGAAGACCTGGTTTTTTTTTTATATATTTTGAAATTCTTATCTGACAAGTAAACTGAGTGAAATTTTTCTGGCTTTTTGGGGCAAATGATTTTTGTTGTTGTTGTTGTTATTTGTACCTGTCTGTGCTGACTTAAAAATTTACAACTGTGTGAACTTATATCAAAGTAACTAACATATTTACGAACTGCTGTCATCTTTATATAGTGATATGGTGACCTATTTGAGATCGTCTCATATCTCACAATAGGATTGTGACTGGGTGCCTCAGAATGAGGTTACATTGCTTCCTGTTTGTAACTGAAGAGCAGCCAGTTTTCAAAGCACTGTGACGAGAGAGAGGAAACTAAGGCAAAGTAAAAATAGACTACAGTGTAGCACACCTCACTGACTAAACACTGTGATGCCCTGTAGCCCGACAGCAATCGTGTCGGACAGACAACCCGGTTTTTTCAAGTCGGCTGGAATATGTCAGGTAGGGTCAGAACAACTTTTGAAACTTTAAAATTAGATTTATATTTTAAAAAAAACTGTATCTAATATTGCTACATATCTCTGTAAATATCACCTTTACTACAAAAACAGGAAAAGCTAAATCATTTCTAAAGCATCTATCACACAGAATATGGCAAAACAAAAGGTCAAATAAAACAATAACTTGATAATCACAGCTTATGTATGTGATGGTATCTTGCTCATCATTGTTGGTGTATTGCTTAAAATAATTCATTATTCATCTACATGTAAACTTCTTTTGTTGAAGTCACCTTATGTATGGTTATTGTACCATGTGCAGAACACTTGATTTCCAAAACACTTGTTTTTTTAAACACTTTCTAGAGCAATTCTGATAAACACAACTGTGGTTACAGTTAGCAGAATGATTTCCTGTGAAATTCAAAAGTATTGTTTAACTGAAATTGGTACATACATACAATACATATTTCCATTTTCTTTTTAAATCACCATTTAGCCACTCTATTATTTTTTAAAAAATCTTAAAATATTCCATATTCAGTTGTGCATAGTAGATACACGTGTTTTGACTTACATTACCAATTTCAGAATGGCCAAACATATTTCAATGGCTGCATCTTCCTCTGTTTTTCCTCAAATTTTTCACACTAAAGCTCAGGGATTTAAACTGTTCACTATTGTTGAAGCATTTTACTTCAACTTTGTTTTTCACCAGTGCACAAGCGATGACGCATTCTAAATATGTTTCATCTTTTCTGTTTGTTACTGAGATGTAAAGAGGGAAATTCCAAACAATATTGGTGATAGCTGATGAAACCCGTCATTTTTTGATTCCCAGGAAAAGAAGTTTAACAGTTTGAGATGTTAATAGCCAGTTTGTATTTGTCTTTTAGATTGCCCTGAGTTTATGGGGCTGGTGCTGTTAGCTCTGGCCTTGTTGATCTCTCTGTGTTTCAATGTCATCTTCTGCATCAGACGCAAAACCACTTTGTGCAGAGGTATGGTAAAAAGTAGTTTTTTTGTTTGTTTTTTTAAAATGTTGTCACGACTGATTCTAAACCTCTCTGCTATTACAAGGACAACAGGGCATACGTAAATTGCAATTATGTTGTTCTCACAGACAAAGACGAGTGCTGCTTCACACATATTTATACAGGAGAAAGGTATGCTTTTTATCTATTTTTTCAATGTGACTTACACATATTATGTGTATATGTCAGCCCAGTATTATTTAGTCGGATACATCTCAATTTGTAATAAGTAATGCAAGGTATTCAACATTTCCATTTTCTTTCTTATCTACAAAATGACATCCTATTGTAGAAATACATTGTGAAATTGTTCCTCCATTTCTTGTTGAAGCCCGTCACAGGATGAAGGGCATTATTTTCATAACCTCAGTCATAATGAGCAGCAGGAAAATCCCCGAGATCGTCATGAGGAACAGGAAAATCCAATCTACGGCAACATCAGCTCAGACAGAAGAGGTGAGCGCGTGCCTGCATTTTGTCACCTTTTTAAAAACTAACAGGAAGTCATTGCATTTTTCTTAGAATGATAATCTAACATAAAATTATTTTCATAAGTATGTGGTTTTGCTACTCGATATTGATTTTTAAATAATAATTATAATGCAACTTTTTTCTTTTCTGTATTTGTAGACTGTATATTTTTCAAAATGCCACGTGACACGTTTTAAGACATTCATATTGTGTAAAGAAACAAGCTAAAAGTTTGGATCAATTTCACGGAGGTTACGCTTGATGCATAAAAATGCATTTAAATAAAGCTGTACTTTGCTTCCACACAATATTTAAATTCCTATAGATTTCCGGCAATAAGCTGCGTTGTTTGTGGTGATTTAGTCAGCAGACGAGCCTATAAAAATTTCAGTTCTTCTCTTTGCTCATTCATGTCATTTACAGGCTAACAGAATTTAAAATTTACAAATTACTAAATCATGCATTTCATTTGCTCAGACTCAGTAGAGGCTTGCTATGAGATGATGACCATGCACCACACAAGAGATCGTATGAAGGTAATTGCTACAACTGTACGTGTGTGCATAAATTTATAGGTGGCTTTTTGTGTATATGCTGTTCGAGCAAGGATGACAGCGAGGGGTACTCCTGATCCTATATGATTGACCAAAATCTAGGTTTACCTTTTGTTTTGGTTATTTTAAATACCCTATAAGGGACAGGCTTTGGAAATTAGCAGTAGCTATAAATGAAGTGATATATTGTATTGGATGATTGCCTTGCAATTCTCCATGCATAACGTATTTGTCCCTATTAAAACATTATTAAACATTAATGATAAGAGTCAGACTAGCATTATAGGCAGTACAATATCTTTCTGGAAGTTTGTTTTTGTGGATGTGGTTCTTACACACATATTTTTAATTGTTTTCTATATGTGATGTTGCTACATACTCTTTAATGTATATTTTATTTTACATTTGATAGCACATGTATTACATTGTCATTGTCAGGCATTATTGAAAAAACGTTACTATGCCTCTGTGCTCTGTGGTGCAGGGTTAATTTTTTTATGTTATTAATTTTCACTGATTATTCCAGGCTAGCCCATGTGATTTTTCCTTCAATGCATGTTGGGATAATTAAATTGTTAACCTTCTCTAAAGCTTTGTATCTCAAATACGGAGGATGAAATGTAGCGAATATGCACTAAAGCAAAATTGTCTTGGTGAGTTGATTGCCTAATATGATAATCATATTCAAAACTAACTGATTGAATACAATTTGTAAAGGCTGGTACTCTAGTATGTTTGTTGTTAGTCGCACTAACACCACATTCTTCAGATGGAAAGTACTTTGCTTAAAAATACACACGCAAACCAGTTTAAACCTACGCTGCTAGATTTGCTTTCAAAACGGAAGGCAAGCAACACCAGAGACATTGTGGTCAATGAAACTGTGAGCCAATGAACACAATTACGCACAACATGTCCTAAAAATAAATTTGACTTTGAGAAATACAGGAGAACGTACAGCCACAAGATATTTTATATATCTAAACAAATGCTGAAGTTTTTTTTGTTTATCAATATAAACAATACAGCAATTTACTAGCCCATGTTGTCTCTATTGTATAAAACCAGTGTTTGGAGTCTGACCTGAATTATGCCTCGTTGGATCTAAAGACGGCAAAGAAACGCATGAAGAAGAATCGTCATCAGCAAGGCCACGGTCAAGGGCGAAACGAACTTCAAGATGAGCTGCCGGGCTACCTCACAACCCCACCGAATGCTTTCTTGGAGGTGGAAGTGGACATGGATGCACACCTTCCTTCAAGAGACACCAGCGCCATGGTGTCACACAGCAGTATCTACCTGAACAGTCAACAGATAGCCCAGGAGACAGAGGAGATGGAAAGAGAAAGGGGCATAAACATGGAGAGGGAGAACATGGGTTGGGAGGGAATACGAAGGAGGGAGGATGGGCAAAGTAGAGAGTGGAAAGAAGAGCAAGCGAGTGAGGGAAGAGAAGTTAGACAAAATGGTAGTGTATGCACACAGCTTCCAGAGACAGAGGCCATTCAGACTGGCCCAGATCATCTCATCAGAACCTTTAGCTTTGATATTGGACAACAAGATTAGACAGACATCATATTAAAGGTATTTCCAACCTCAACCCAGTATTCCCATGTTTTTGTATCTAAGTGAATAATGGGGAAAAACAATTTTGAAATTGGTCCAGCATTGAGCAAGAGGGCTGCAGCCAGCAGCCTCGAAACAGGCTGCAATGTAACCAGTATGGGCATGTGCACAATATCAGTGTACATCCACAACATGTACTTGTTTTGCCACTTAGAGGCTCAGATTATTATTCTTAATGTCTGACAAAATTTTGTAAGGATCCCTTAAGAGATAGACTTTTTTGTTTTAAAAAAAGAGTCCCACAATCGCTATTGCAAAATCTACCAAACAGACTAGTAATTTTGTCCAAGGGTGCACAATAATATCTGCATGTCATCTGTATCAGCAGATATTGGCTTTAAAGTGGAACTTCAGAATTGACAAATATGCTGATATCTGCCAATATTACAAACTTTTTTTTAATTGGAAAAGTGAACATGGACAAAACATCAGCCCAAAGTTCTTTTTTCTTATTTTGCATAAAGAATTAATATCACATACATTAAAAAAGCATTGCATTTTACATCTCCATCTCTATCTGCATAATCTGATGTTAATTCCACTACAGAAGAGGCTTGATCACTAAAATTAGGCGGGGGAAAAATTGAATATATTGGCATATTGAATATCGGCAAAAACATAAATATCTATTTTATCCTCATAAAAGAACTTTTCATTCAGTAAACAAAAAAAAATTAACTCACAAAAAACATGTTGGATGTTTTTTTTACTGTTTCAACAATCACTAATTCTGACTTGGTTGAAAGAAACCCTCAATTCACCAAATTCAATGTGAAAATATGCTGGCCCCATACATGCTTAAATTACTGTTTATTTAAATGAAGTATAGTGAATTTGATGATAGTGATTTTGGGGTTATTTCTGGTTAAACAAAAAGGATCTTATTTTTTTTAAAAAGTCTGTCTCTGTAGGCATCTTTTCCATAATGTTGTCAGACACCTAAAATAATAATCAAAGTCTGACAGTGGCAAAAACAAAAACTCTGAGTTGACGGTTCATGTTCCCTGAATGGTTACATGGCAGCCTGTTTCACAGCTGCCGGCTGCAGCCCTCTTGCTAAATTATGGACTTACTTCAAAAACTGTTGGTACCATAAGTTACTTAGACAAAAAAAATGAGAGAAAATTTGGTCTTGATTGAAAAAAATGCAGAATTTACCCTTTAAGCCTTTTGTTTTAAACTGCTCAAAACTGCATGTCACCTAAAAAAATTAAAAGTACTGTCTAATACTCTGGTTGCAAAAATGAAAATGTCATCTTCAATATTCAGCAGGCATCACAAGGTTGAGCAATATCCTCTTTGATACGAACAAACCACCTCTTGAAGTCTCAACATTGAGCAACTAAGGAACAAATGGTGTACCTTTCTGTGCAGAGGATGTAATAAACGTAGAGGATATAGAGATCAAAGGAAACTTTGTTTGACATTTAGAGGTCACAGGCCACATGGAAATGTTCAATTTGTTGCAAAATACAAGGAAAATATCATATCATCACAGGACGAGGAAGACCTTCAAATGTTTTGATTATCATAATCATGCATCAACATTTCACAGAAAGGTGTGAAGGGAAAAAGAAATTATGCTTTCCATACTGTAGGCGATGCCCAAGCATTAATACTTTCCTGTGTAAATGCACTTGCCTAAACAAACATGAACTGCTTTTCAGTCATGTTAGAAGATAAAAAATTATATGAAGATAAAATGAAAGGCAAGAAAGTGAGGAAGGCAATAAGTGGGATACGGGTAATATCATTTCATTTTCCCTGTTGGCATTATTGTTATGTAACTTAAATGTCACCCACAGAGGATTTTCCACGTCAAAGTTACGATAATGGTCATTAGCTTTATAATCTACTGCACTTATGAGCTAATGCGCCATCTGCTTAAATGATTATTTCGCTCTCTGTAATCCCCACTTGGGAAGGATAATTTGCTGGCCTGATATCTGCTGAGGGAGCTGAGCTCTGCAGTGAACTCAGCAGTCAGAGGTCTGCTGCATATGAACCGTTTGTTGACAATTTTTCAATAGCTGACCGTGGCCTACTTCCCCTCTATGGATTAATGTTTGGCTTCAACTATTGCAGACATACAGGGAAGCAACGTAGGCACACAAATAGCTGGGCACTTTTAGTGACTGTCAAATCTTGGTATGCCTTGTGCTTTCACGGAGGCCGGCACTTCATCTTTGTCAAATTCAAGTTGCAGTTAGTTGCATTTTATTCGAGCTGACACAAATACAAGTTTTGGGGCGTTAAAGCATTGTTAACCCTTCGAAATCTGGATCAACATGACTTTTTTCTTGAGCTTTGTTCAGACACCGACACAAGAACACTTCAAAATCTGAGCACATTTCTTTGTTTCTTTTGAAAACATGGGTGAAAAAGGCAATGAACTGTTCCACAAATTGCAAGACATATGTATATTTGGAAAATTACTTTTATAGAAGAGGGAAAAATGTCAAATAAAATAAAATAAATAAATAATAATTACAATTATATATTTAAAATCACGCTACAGAATTATTATTATTATTTTTATTTATATATTTATTTATTCTTATTATTTAGCACTTTTTTAAAGAAATTCAGATAATTTTCTTGTACTTTTTTTGCTAGTTTTTGTTGTCATTTCTTCCTATGTTGCCCATTGCCTTTTACCCATGGTTTTGAAAGACATCAAGCCAATGGTGTGCCCAGAGTATGCTCTGCATACCGAAAGCTTGTGGCAATCAAAAACAGAACACATATATATAGTCCAACAGCGTACCTAATGAACAGACCAGCTTCAAAAGCATAAAAATCGTGGTGGCTGATGTTTCGATCATGGCGGGTTGCCATAAATACATGAATGTGTGAGAAACCCTGCTTTGGTTGGGGTCAGCACTACACTTTATCATGTGTAAATTAATATCAGATATATTCTGAAACAGGTATAAGAACTGATTGACACTGCCTCCAAGAATCCATAAACATTGTGTCAGTCTCTACATCACATTTTACATCATATGCCAATCAGCAGGATTGCACAGGATATTTCCTTGGTTGCTTTGGGTGACATAATAAAAGAGACTCTTTTTGTTATCATGCATCTCAAACAAAAAATTTTTAAAAGGAATTTTGCATTGGCAGATGGTGAAATGACGAAAAGCAAAAGGAAATCATTTCTGCTTTTACTCCCCTCTTCACAAAAACAAAGCCATATGTCAGGAAAGACAGTTATACAAAAAAATGATACTGAGGTAAATTGAAGATTACATTTAATAGGACTGGTTCACAATTTTTCATTTCCATCTTAAAACAACAGTGATGTTCCTATGTAAACACTAAAGCACATTTTGCATACTGAGGTCATTTCTCCTGTATAGGCTGCTATACTGGACAGTAAAAGTTCCTCTCTCAATGTGCTTTTAAAAAAAAGATCCACAGTTGTTCTGTGCATAAATGAGTTATAATTTTTAACTAAAACTATATGAGGCTTCACACAGTTGGACAAACCAAGTAAGCATCCTGCAAAGCTACTGTCTTTTTTTTGATGCAAAATTTCCTCTATAAGTGTTTTTATACATGAATTGTCCCCCATTTCTTACATTGAAAGTGCATTAGTGAAGGATTTCTGTCCGCTATGAACAAAAGGAATTAATATAGCAAGCTGCCAGACTTGAAAAGTTGTTAACCTATCCTTCATTGTGATGAAATGTTTTCTCTCATGAGCCTATGGGGCTCAGAAAGAATATTTTAAAGTGCTGAGCGAGAAGACTATCATGTGCTTAAGCTACAATTTTATGTTATATAGTGGCAATAAAAGCTGACTGACAAAGGAGGATCCCATTCAACTATAGTTTTGATGAATGAAGATTATACTTTCTTCATTACAGTGAACTCTTAAAAGGAATCTTATATGCATGGTTTTCATTAAATGTCTATGCTATGCAATTTATCATAATAGCTCAACAAAAAATGAACTATTTCTTTATCCCAAAGCACTGTTATCTTGATGTTGTATTAGAGATTTATTTAGATCCAAAATGCATACTACTATAATTTTGGCGATAATCAAGATCTCTTCTGTAGTGCAATTAACATCATATTATGCAGGCTCTTATTATGATGGCCCACCAGCAGATGGAGACATAATATGCAATGCTTTGCACATAATATTTAATTATTGTGCATAATAAGAAAATACTTCAACTTAGCGTCAATGTTGTGCCATGCATCCCTAATACGGATATTTGTTCATCCAAAGATTTCATTAAACTCAGATCCCTGTAAAAGAAGCTCCAGCATTATTGTCCATTTCCATGTCCCTCTTTTTTTCTTTCTGTTGTTTGTATGTTTGTTAACAGCTACCCTGATGCCACTACAAAGTTTGTTATGAGTGGCTACGGGCTTATAGATTCATCTGATTTCACTTACTTTGTAAGAATGCCAGCTGGCTTATTTTCAACTGCAGTCTTTGGGTGAGATGTTTTAAAACCAATGAGATGGTAGTTAAAATGAATAAACACAAGAAAACAAGACACCATAAAGATAGCAACAACATAAGCATTCATAAGACAGTGCACAAGCCCAGCAGAACAACAGGAAACAGCAAAACATTAGTACGATAATACAGCAATAATATCCACTAGTCACACAAGCAACACAAAACAAAAAAACACAGCCAAGCTATAAATATGAATAACCTTCTTTTGACACCTGCAGACTTGCAGAGCAGCAATTAGAAATAGGGCATAAATAAAATATGATTGACAATAATTTGTCAGTGGCTTGACTTAATAGGTGTTACTTCATTATTTAATTGTAGTTATTGTTTTGTGCACTTTATGCACAGTAGGGAGATAACAGGAAATGAGGGGAGGGAGAGGGGGAATGACATGCAATGAAAGCCCCCAGCCAGACATGAAACATAATTGTTTCATTGTCAAATTACACCAACATGACGAACACAGTCTAATATGCACTTTTTGTTCTATAGGCCTATTTTCTCTATGGCCAAACAGGTTAAGTTTAGGTTATTTAAACTACTAAGGCAATGACTGTGATCATAACTGGTAAGGAAAACATTGTCATATTTTTTTCAGATGTCAGAAAAGAATTATGCTTTGTTCAATCTTGTTCATATCAGGGCTTTCACTGTGTGAGAAAGCTCAAACCAAAGCACTTTAAATCTGTTTGGACGTTTTTGCTTTCAGGTCTTTATGCCATTTAGTACTACGCCACTTCTGCCTTTGCTACTGAGACAGATATCATTATTTTCAAATCTGCAGGAGGTCACATGAAGAAAATGGAAGTAAACAGTTTGAAGGTCTTGAACTGTTGTCATACAAACAAATCACTTGTGTTGCATTTAAGCCGACTTTTGTCTCAGGTCTGTATTTAAGGTGTTTGTTCTCAGTAATACTAGTAGAACAGTATTAAAATTATACTGTCACTCATTTGTTGGAACGTTGTTATTTGAGTTGATTAAACATTAGGATGCTAGGGTTGAGCTTGAAAGTTTATGTATTGTAGGTGTTTCCTTGTTAGTTTTGTTTCGTTATGTTGGTCTCTATTTATTGTTTGGGTCTGTTTTTGTTTGCTTGTTTTGTTTTTTTGTTGGGTTTTTTTTTTTTTGGTAGTAGGATTCTGTTTTGTGCTGTGGGGATGTGTACTACATATATGTTGAAGAATGTCAATAAAATATGACAAAAAAAGGATCTAATACTATACTTTGAAAAATGGAGGGGAAATGATTTGCCGACTCACCTGTTTAGGCTCCAGGACGACGATTAGCTAGCTCTTCATCTCCTTGACCGAATGTATCAACATAATACAACCACAAGCAGCTGCCATGTAGTTACATACTAGCAAAATAACTGTTTTACGCTAGTTGACCTACAGTGTTCAACTTTCACAACGCACTGTTGTTGGTGACCTACTAATTTGTTAGCTTGGAAAAATGGACGACAACATGGGGTGGCCTTCAAAGACCTTACGGAAAAAACAGGGATGCCAGTGGCAGGTACCAATTACAATAGACACTCTCTTCAACGACACTGGTACCAATATGCTATTTTGGTGAGGGAGCGAGGGGCTTGTAAAACTCCTAATTTTCACTCAGAATTAAACTTTTAAGAACAATATGGGCGTATTACAAGACAATTAGACAATGAAAAATATACTTGATAAAATTAGGCACCGGATACTATGTTTTTTGGCCGCAGGAATTGAAACGCAAATCATTGTAGGTCGAAATATTATGACTTTTTTTGTCGCTTTGCGAGACGTGTTAGCGTTTTACTTTTTCAAAACATAAAATACATTAGCATGCGTATGTACCTTTCGGTGGAAAAACGTGTAGTCGGTTTCTAAGAAATGCAACTAAAAAAGCGTCAAACGCAAAACGGAAAGTTGAACATGTCCAGTGTTGGAAACCGGAAATGGAACCGTGTTTTTCACCGAGTGAAGCATCTTCAACGTTGTAGGCGATCTTTGTTACTAACATGGCAGCTCGCATGTGAATGTCATGCCACCTTAATCTATTCCATTTACTGGGTTATATTTGGGTCTTACTAGTGATACAAAGAAACTGACATGTTAATGACATTTTGTTGAATAGTAGTATCATTCACCTCAGTCAGCTGAGGATCCGGGATCCTATAAATTACTCGCTTCATGAACAGCTCTTGAAGTTAGCATTTTAGCTTATCAATAGGCACTTCAGACGAAATTACGATGGATCCGGACCAACAACTGAGAAATGTAAGTCACATCCATAATGCAGTGTCGGCTACATTTATGTTTATTTGTATATGAAGAGTTTGATGGTGAGTTTGGGTGATTGTGTCTCTTAAAGCTGCGGGATTTCCTGATGGTTTACAACCGCATGACTGAGATCTGCTTCCAGCGATGCACCAGCAACTTCAACTACAGAAACCTCACCATGGACGAGGTAAGATTACTGGAAACCAGATACCTTGACTCCTACTGTCTTCGTGTCTGTGCATATAACCCTACAGAACATGGCCAAAAGTATGTGGACACGAACATAGCACCCATATTTGTTTGTGTTGACTGTCTTCAGAAGTATAACAGCTTTAATCTTAGCTTCCTTTCAAGAGTTGGGATCCTGGATGTTGTGAGTTTTTCCCCTTTTAACCACAAGTTTGGTGTCTCATATTGGGTGTCATTGCCTTGCTTGTAGCTGTCCTCTTAATTCATCCAGTATGTTTTGTATGAGGTTTAGTTCAGGCCTCACTTTGTGGGATCATTGTCACGTTTAAACTTCATCAGACGGTGGCCATAAAGTTGCAAACAACTTGTTGTCTAAAATCTCACAGCATGCTGTAGTTTAAAGATTCTCAGTAATTGAAACTATGGAGCCTAATCCAAACAATAAAAAACATCCCTAGACTCCACTGTCTACATACTTTTGGCCACACATTAAACTTTTTTATAGCACTTTTCAAACTTTGAGTTCATTCAAAAGTGCTTGCTCCACTCATCACCTCTGATTGCTGTTGTCTGTCCAGGAGCACTGTGTGGACAGCTGTGCAGGGAAGCTGATTCGCACCAACCACCGCCTGATGGGCACCTACGTGCAGCTGATGCCTCGCATGATGCAGCGTCGGATGGAGGAGATGGAAAGCAAGGCTGCAGAAAATGCCAAGGCAGCAGAGGCAGCTGCGGCTGCATCTGTGGCGCCTCCTGCCGCAGAGGCCTCACCAGAATCTCAAACCCTCATCACCTCATCTCCACCCCCACAAACACCTCCACTGTTGGATCAGCCTTTTACCTCAATGATTGATGTCGGACCAGAAGCCCATAGCTCAGTCCTAAAGCCAGCAGAATTAAATATTCCAGCCGAGCTCAACGCTGCTGTGTCCAAACCCACAACAGAAGTCAAATTATCAGCAGCCACACCGCTCACACCTGCGACTGAAACGGTGAATCTCTCCCAGCTTAATGAAGCTGGAAATGGACCATCTTATTCAGGGAGCTTTTCTCTGCCACCGATATCTGGTGCCAAAATTGAGTCTGAGATCTCAGCGCCTGTGTTTATGCCATCTAAACCAATGTCCTTATCAGGAGACACGCCTGTGTCAACAGTCGCTGCACCTAAACCCACAGAGAGCCTGTCAGGCCAAGAGATAGCCCCGGGGGTTCCCCCGCCGTCTGGTCAGTGATGATGCCCAGTCTGGGTCTGTCTCAGGTGGTCAAACTGTTAGCGCTACAGCCCTGACTGCCACCACAAACAACCGACGTCTGATGGCTCATCAGTGGCAGTCCCAAATGTGATATTTTCCACGTTGCTGAAAAAAGAATAGATGATTAAAAGATTAAATTATGAAATATATCATTTTACCGACTATTATACATGGTATTATCATGCCATGTAACCTTCCATTTCTCCAATGTGATGCAATGCTTTTTTGTTTTCATATTGTGAAAACAGGTTTTTCACTATTTGTTTTACAATATTTGAAACTTGAAGGCCTCACTTTGGACTCTATTAACTTGTGCAGGCATTGTCGGTTTTAATGACCATTATTATTATTGATTATTTTTTGACTGTTTTTTTGTTTTTGACTGAACAGTGAATGAATAAAAAAACATTCATTATTAATTCATTATGAAAGTAAAATTAACCTTATGGTGAAAAAACGGTCAAGGTAAGTTAAGAATATATATAATAATTTCAGTATCTCAAATGTTAAGAAAAACGAATATGCAGACATTAAAAGCCTAGATGAATGCTTTGTGATAAGAGGTAAAAACAAGAGGGAAGCTGTTGTTACGGTTTATATGGGTGTACCTGTGTGCAATGTTTTTAGTGATGATGTTACCAGTCAAGGCTCCACGAGGATCAGTCTCCAGCCCACAGCGTGGTTGTAGAGGTCAGCTCATATTTGGACTTGAGTCTGATGATACCCTGAAGACACTCAGACCTGACCGGATGGTTCTGAATGGTAAAAAAGTAAATGCAGAAATTAGATAATTGTCAGTAATAAAAAAATAAGAATATTCATCACATTTTGTCATGTTTTCTGTATTTTAAATGCTCCATTGATAGACTCATATTTGTTGTTGAGAGGCCCTTGTGCTGCCGGATGTCCTCACGCAGCTGTGGTTTGGGGCGTGTGCCACATGCTTTCACTGTTGTGGGTGTGATCCACTTCATGCCTGTCAACACATATCACCTCTCTCCTCCCATCATTTCCTGAATTTGCACTAAACACGCTATGTACTCTCTAACACAGCAGCAAAGCTACGATAAGCAATCTCGAAACAGCATTCCCAGTCAGTGTCTTCGTTCCTCAACCACAGCTAGTGACTTCTTGAGCATAACTGTCAACCAACGGCTGTGACAGTGAACAATGGTAGAAGAAATTCTTTAGGGTAAGTATGGAAATGGCTAGTTTTAGCTACTGATGTTCTGGTTTGGATAATACTGTCATGATGTCATATTCACAACAAATGTAACAAGCACATAAAAATAATTCGATTTTAAAACAACATGGTGGCCAGCCAATGTAATGTCCCAATAAGTCATAAAAGTGTGACAGTGTGCAAAATACCAGCACACTAAGACTGAAGCAGCTAAAAGGAAATCAGATGAAGTTGTTATTATTATTATTATTTTAAAAACTGTAATTTTCCTTCTGACATGCCATCTCTTATTTTATTTAACATTTCTTACTGATTAAAAATAAGGACAGACTAATAAATCAGCCCCATCGATATTAGTTTCTCACAGATTTAGTGGTATCATTACATTTATTGGCTAGTAAGCAGCAAGAAACACCACAGACACTGTATGTTTACAGTCATTTTGACACAGTGTTGCCATTGTATAGTTTAGCCACCAGAGAGCACTGACGAGTTTATTTTTCAACCGTAAAATCTCCTAATCCAGAGGTGTCAAACCTTTTTTTGAATGGGAGCTGGATCAGAGAATGTGAATACCTGGAGGCCAGCTGCTTCTCACATTATATAGTTTATCAAAAAGAAAATCACAGTTAAATGACACAAATGCTGTTTCATCTTTAAATTAAATAGTATTCAACTCTCCACTGTTCCTGAAAGTGGCAGTTCTCGCTGTCAACTTTATACATATTTGTTGTGGCCATATCTGTTATCTTGCAAGAAATATCTGGCGTTAGCTAATTGTTAATGTGCATGTTTACAGTCTGTTTATGAAAACACACTCGTTTCTCCTACATAGTTTCTACTTGGTGCATTTCTACAAATTGTATGATTGTCCTGCTATCATGAGGTGAATGTAAATAAATGCAAAGTGATCTTGCTTGATTAGCCAATGTTGTGTTAATAATATAGAATAATTTGAAAGACAAGCCAAGGGCCATTTAAAAACGGTCCAATTGGCCCCGGGCTGGACTCTGGACAT
The DNA here is from genome assembly GCF_008729295.1 of Plectropomus leopardus. NCBI lineage: Eukaryota > Metazoa > Chordata > Actinopteri > Perciformes > Serranidae > Plectropomus > Plectropomus leopardus. The sequence continues at coordinate 20,360,078 of NC_056475.1, forward strand.
GACTATCCTAATTAATTGGTACACACAGTACTTATTCACCAAAGACATTTTGGCATGTCACAGTACAGAATACGTAAATGATAGATATTAATGATTATTTAAAATATATAAATTAATTAAAAAAAACAATGACGGTTAGTACAGTCATAATATCACCCTTAATTTTGGAAATTAATATCAGAAACAAAAAAAAATTCATAAGTGGATATTCCCTCCACTCCATTCTTGATCATGTCTTTTTTTTTTTTGTGCCCATGTATTTGGAAAATAAAGGTATATAATAGGATATATGAAATATATATAGGATAATAATAATAATAATAAATATATAATATATATATGATAAATAATATTATATACGTGTGTATATATATATATGATAAATAATAAAGATAAATAATGTAACATAATAATGGGCAAGTTGACAGTGACAAATTACTATCAATGATTAATGATTAATAGATTTAATTGAAAAGAAAAAAAAAGTTTCTACATCCCTCCAGCGCCTCACCTGACCTCAGCATTTGCGTCCTCTGTGCGCTCAGGCCGCTGGCCGCAGTATCAGTGCATTTCCTCCAGCAGGGGGCGCTGCTGGCTCGGTGTCCCGGGACGTTGAGCTGCCAGTAGCAGAGCTCCTCTAACTTCTCGCCAGTAGCCCACATCAACTCCGAAGACCGGGGCGTGGACTCAGCCCGACGATCCCCTGCTCTTAAATTTGAGGAGACGACCGACTTTCGGGAGGAAAAAGGAGAAACCGACAAGAAATCGATCGACTCGCAGCTGGTAAGAGTTTTGAGAACTTTCTCTGTATGTTTAATTGGTTTGTTTATATTGTGGTTGGGGGAGTTTTGATGCGGAACTTCACTTTGACTTTTTAACAATAGATTTCAGAGTGATCCCACAGGCCAGCCCATCCGATTTCCACGGAGGACAGAGCCGAGGGGAAATATGGGAATGTAGCTATTTATGGACTTAATACTTTCGCTTCGATGGCTGCTTGTGTTCCTTTGAGGAGCAGATAGTGTAAATGTTGCATTTAACTATCAGTGTAAAACACTGGTCTACTATTAAAATGAATATTAAGGACTGCACTGATAGCAAAAAAAGAAAAAGAAAAGTACAGTCAGGCTTTGGACACACAGTCACACCTGAAGGGATACATTCATTTCACATTCTGGACATGAACCTAACTGAAGTCAATCTATAGGCTCAAAAGACAGTGAGTGTTGTCTGTTTACACGTCTGAGCATTTCCCTGGAAGATGTACAGTGGATGGAAAATCAATTTGTAAAAGCCTTTACATTTATTTTCAAAATCAAACTTGTCTCCTATACAATGCTTTTTTTGCAGGCTACATGTTCCAAATCTCAAAACAAATTAAAAGAAAAAGCAATCAAGGGAGGCACCCCGCAGCGTAACCATGGATGACATCTTCACACAGTGTCGAGAAGGGAACTCAGTTGCTGTCCGTCTGTGGCTGGACAACACAGAGAATGACCTCAACTTGGGGTAAGCGGATGCTTTGAAGATGACTCCCTTTATCTTCTCTTGGATGTTAGGGCGTGTAAAGCCTGTGCAATAACACATTAGTGCTCCAATGATTGGATTTTATTGCAAACGAACCACATTTGGTATGGTGGCTGAGTGATTCTGTGCTGGTGTGTGTGTGCGTGTGCATACAAAGCAATCCTTGGCACATCAGAGGTGGTCAAATAGTTTCCATATTGTGCTCTCCCTGCAACTCCACACACACTGCTGAACGTCACCCAGTGTTGGTAATTCCAGTGCAGTTTTTTCCCCCTTTTTTCTCCTGATTTTCTCTCCTTATGATGTCATCCCTAAAAATTGTGTGCGTGTGTGTGTATAAAAGCAGTGGGTGATTTGTGGAGGTTGTGTGGTGATGTAAATGACTCAGACATCAGAAAATAACTTGAAACTCATCTTACACTAGACTGAAGAGCACATATAGACTTTAGATAATAGTGCTAAAACTATTTCGTTGATTTACAGAAGTGCTTTTCCAGTAACACATGTGATAATCACAATCATTTCATATTGAATATTTGGGGTTTTATACTGTTGGTTAGACAAAACAACCACTTTGAGGATTTCACACTGTTGTCTGGAAACAAGTGTGGACTTTTTCACAATAGTTCAAGCCTTTGAAACTTCAGCAAATTGGTTTGATTTCTTTCAAAAACATGGGAAGAAGGCAATGAGCAACAAAAGAAAAAATGACCCCCAAATTAGCAAGAAATTGGTTAAAAAAAGAGCACAAAAAATTACCTGAATTTTTTTTTAATGAAAAAGAAAGTAAATATGTGAAAAAGAAGGAAATAACCAGGGAGGAGCGCTTAAAAATTCTAATAATGCTAACGAGATGTTAAATATGTAATTTGATAATTAGAAATATAGTTTTTCCCTTGCTTTTTTTTCCTTTTTTCTCAAGACATCTACCCCAGTTTTTTCAAATTAATTTACAAAATATGCTAATTTCTTGCAATTTGTGGAACATCTCTGCCGACTTGCTCATCACCTTTTTTCCAATGCTTTTGAAAGAAACTGCACTCATTGCTCGGAGTTTGAAGGTTTAAATACTTGTATAAAGCATCTGAAAGCAGCGCAAGTAAAGAAATGTCACTCCTGGTTCACAGGGTTAAAAAATAATCTAAAATATAAGTGGTACATGAATTTATAATGGTAACATTTTTTAAAAATTTTTTTTAGAATAGACGGAGAGCTTCTGCCTGTTTACATAACTTCCTTGCAAGAAAGTAGCTCAAAGACCTCACTGCTAAAGACCTCGGTTATCTCATTCTTGGGCCAGGCCATATATGTGCAGTTTGTTGACGTTGACTTTGAGGGCTGCAGAGCTTCTAGCCAACCACGCAACAGCCAAGGCCATTTCCTCTGTTCAACTCCATACAGGGCCAGGCCTTCGCTGACAGAGCTTCTCAGGCAGTGAGCTGCAGTCCCACATAAACATCTGAGAGACCAGTCATTATGCTGGAGGCCTGCTTCGGCTGTTAATCTGAAAAAGGCTCAACCATGTGTGTGAACCAACACATTTAACTTTAGAATATCCATTTACGTGTAATGATTGTTAGGTATTTGTGGGGAAACATGCATTTTTGATGCAGAGAGTAGATGGAACTGGAGTCCATTGAGACAAACATGAAATGCCGTTTCAGATCTCCCCCGGGAGCTTTGTGTGCTTGAGTGAGTGACACAGGAAGACACAGGGAGAAAGAGAGAGACTCAGAGAATGTGTAGCTGAGGATTCCTCTGTGCATTTTCCGCTCTGTCATTCCTGAGTTTTTTTACCCGTTACTTTTTATAGCACACACAGGGTTGGTCCGACTATGAACTGTCTGTACGCCGTGCTGGATCAGAATTGACAGAGAATGTGAATAACTGCTATTTCACTATAGTGCGAGCTGGTAGTGCAGCTATTTCCTACAAGCCCCCTTGAGGTTTATTGTTAAACACAGTGCAGAGCTTGTGGCTTTACGGGGACTTGCGAGAAGCCCCAGCAGCTGCTTCGGGGTCAGTTAATGTAAAGGAGCCACATGGGTGAAGGGGCCAGTCACACATAGGTGACAGATTGGCTCCTTGTAGACTGCAGCAGTGCTATGTACGCTGTCTGCGTGTTTGCGTTTTTTTGCGTATGTTAGCAGGCATTCCAGTTTGCACAGACATATTTATCACCAGGCCAGTGGTCAGATGGGTAAATTCTGCCGGCAGCGCAAGGAAGCATGTGCTTAAGTCTAAATAAAGATTGGTAGGTAGTGGGTGTGAGAACCTGTGTAGCTGTGTGTCAAAGAGAGAACCACACAGGGAGTATTTTGTCAGCTGGTGTATGCTCAGAGTTATTAAAGGAATATTTCAGCCCCGAAATAATCATTTGTATGTCAGTTACTACATTGAATTCTGGAAGGAAACTTGCAGAAAATTCTTGATGAATCAAGGTAGTAGGGATCTGCATTAAACATAATATCTGTTTAAAAACTCATACAGTATAATCCAAGTCTCATTTATACAATTTTACTAAAACTGGAATATTGGAAACACTTACACATAAACAGTGCAGGTGCACCATTTGACAGTGCTAACATGTTTTAAACATTAACATTTTTGTGAAAATGCATGTGTGTTGGAAGTGCTGAGCATACGACTGGATAAAGGAGACTTGATTATACTGTATGAGGTATGTGAAAGTTCGTAAACAGAACTTTTGTTATAGTTTTGCTGCTGTTAAACGTGGACCCCAATTACTTCAATTCATCAACAATGTTTGCCTTTTTTTTAAATTCTCCGTTCACCATGGAGGCATGTGAGAAAAATAGAGTTCTCTTTCCAATTTCAATCCAACATGGGGTGAGTAACTGATATATAAATGATCATCTGCGGGGTGAAGTATTCCTTTAAGAGAGCACCCGTCTATGCATGTTTCCTGTGAACGTCTAAATGTTGTCATTTCAAAAAAACACAAATTAGGTTTTATCGTCGAGCTAATCCAGAATCTGTCCTTCTTTTCTCTTCATTCTCTGTGTGCATCTTGTGTTTTAGCGATGACCACGGCTTCAGTCCCCTCCACTGGGCATGCAGGGAGGGGAGGAGCGGAGTTGTCGACATGCTCATCATGAGAGGTGCTCGTATTAATGTGATGAACCGTGGAGATGATACCCCATTGCATCTCGCCTCCAGCCATGGGCATAGAGACATTGTGGCAAAGGTAAACAACACACTGTGGTCGCAAATGGACCATTCATGCATTATTTACACTGTGTGAGAGGGGGGAAAACTTGCTTTGATGTTCATATTTTCTCACTTTATGACCTGCAATTGAATGCCAGCTGATTCAGTGCAAAGCCGACCCCAATACGGTCAACGAGCATGGAAACACACCACTCCACTATGCCTGCTTCTGGGGCCAAGATGAAGTGGCAGAGGTACAATACAATACACCCACAGACAACTATCTGTTGGCTGAAAAGGCCCTCTTCTGGAGGGAAACTGGCACTACAGTGACCTTACGATGTTGCTTTTATACAAAACCTTTGCTGAAAATCAAATCTGTGCATAACATATTATAAACCCTCTTTTTTAGGACCTGGTGACCAGTGGTGCACAGGTGTGTATATGTAACAGGTATGGACAGACACCTCTGGACAAAGCCAAGCCTCACCTAAGACAGCTGCTTCAAGGTCAGAGGTCATTTTAACACACTAACTAGTCATTTTCTTGAAAAAACTAAATCATTTCATTGGAAAAAAATAAAAGTTTCGCCACTTAATTTTTTGTGTTGTTACTTCTTTTATGTAGAAAAGGCTGAGAAAATGGGCCAGAGTATGACCAAAGTCCCCTATAAGGAAACTTTCTGGAAGGGCACCATGCGAACACGACCTCGTGAGTGGCATTCACACTGCATTCAAATGAACAAATCAGCATTTAAAATCCGGATGTTTGTTTGATTATTCATGTTTTGGCTCTTTCAGGTAATGGTACCCTCAACAAGCAGGCTGGTATTGATTATAAGCAGCTTTCGCTCCTGGCAAAGATCAATGAAAACCAGTCTGGAGAGGTCAGTTGCACTCTGTGTTTACTGCTGTGTCAGTCTTTTTCATTTCTTCTCAGCTCCCCAGTTGTTTACCCAACTGTGTGCTGTGTCTGCAGTTGTGGCAGGGTCGGTGGCAAGGGGATGAGATTATAGTGAAGGTGCTGCAGGTTAGAGACTGGACCACCAGGAAGAGCAGAGACTTCAACGAGGAGCATCCCAAACTCAGGTAATATACACATCAATGAAACTCTGCACACAGAGGAGAGGTATCAGAGTTCATTTATGGGCATTACACGATCACATGCTGCCATTCGGCTCACAAACATATAGTTCCACTGTTAAAATCTCATCAGAGCCTGTTTTTGAGCTATTCACAGACTATGAGCAGTCCTGGTAAACATCGTGCTAATGTGAGGATGGATGTGATTGTCTGGTGGCCGTTTAGGGTGCTGTGGTTAAAGAGAATGTAGGATCTGCTGGTGCAAGATTCTTATGCAACAAGGAGACGAGTTTCTGTTGTTAGAGGTCAAAGAAATGGGATGGTTTTGTGATGAGGCAGTGGTTGGAGGCTGTTTACTGTGTAATGTCTTCTGCTCTGTAATGTGAAAAACAAATTCCACAAACCTCCTTCAAGCACCGTAAACATAAAAACCATTATAAACAGTGAATTAAATTCATCACAGTAGAAATATTATTTCGAATCCTGTTTGTCATGTTCTTGTATCCGTTTGTGTTTCATGCTTTTAGCATTTTCGCCATATTATTGCATGTAAGGCTAAAAAGAGGTACCCTTGTTGTGTTGAAGTATGCACAGAAAATTTCAAGAGAAGTCGTACAGGCATGTCACAACAGGCCCCCCAGAGGACCTCTGTACTCAGGGAATCATTGCTGACGTAATTATGGCAGGGCATATTTCCAAGAAGAAACTCACAAGTAAGTGTCACATATATTTACACAGAAAAAGCCTACCAACATCTAATCAATCAAAATAAATCACTGAATAAAATGGCATAATACCCTACAGTGTTTCAAACCAGCAGAATGTAATATAACACCTAAACTGATCCATTATAATCAAGCCAGCTAACTACAGACTCTCATTAAGTGACAGAAAATAACTCACAGCAATTATTATTTAGGACAAAAATGAAGAAAATCTTATAGCAGGCCAATTCAAAGTCTGAAACTCCAGCTGGGATGTTAGGGCTTAGTGTTCTTTAGGACCCAAAAGCAGACTCAAACACAGATGGTTAGACGGTGATTGGTCTATTAGGGAAGATAGCAGGGAGAATGTGGGAAGCTGGAGATGGCAGGCAGGACTGACAGGAAGACAAAGAGTTTGGACCAGCTGGGGCTGAGAAAAGCCAGAAGATAAATAGATGGGCTTGCAGGCAGGGTGTAGTGGTTCAGGTGGAGGTGGTGAGCTGGCGTGGAGCAAATTGTCAATAAACAGGCTGAAAAACCCAAGGAAAATACTCTGGCGTCAGGATACAGAGCGGCCGAGACATTACTACCACTGAGTCAATCCGGCAATGAGTGAGTGACGGCCCTGTGTTCTTATACTGCATGGTGATGACATGATTGAAGACAGGAGTGTAGATTGCATCAGGAGCCAGGTGAAGGAAAGCCACGCCCACAACACACACACACACACACACACACACACACACACATACACACACACAGGAGGTGGAAACATAGGGGAGACAGGGAGAGCAACACAAGGAAAACCTGAACACATAAGGCAGAGTGAGGAATTGCAAGAACTTGGCAATGTATTTTCATCTTGGCTTCAGTTCTTGCACTCTTTTAAGAATTGAAGCAGACAAAAGTGCTCGGGATGAGTATGTCGACAACTTCAGAGGCAACATATTGTCTGAAATGTACTTCGAAAATGAGAAAGTTCCAGCTTAGCTTTTAAGATGACAAATATGTGGTGAAGAGCCTACTTGGACTACTGTACATTGCTGACATGGACAGGTCGTGAAGTTAATTGCAAACCATTACCCCTGTAATTTTTACGTAATTTTTAATTAAGTCGTGTGATTTAATGATCATAGGTGAAGCTGTAAAAGTGAAAAAAAGTTCAATAAAATATTAATGGGAAAAAAAGAGCCACAGATGAGGCAAATGTGCTCCATGGATTCTTGTTGTTTTTTTACATGCAGAACAAGCTTTTAGGACATTTCATGTTCTGTTCTCTTAATGTTGTTTCCTCCCAGCTGCAAGTTTGTTTTTTTTTCTTGTCTGAAAAAGACCTCTGTGTTCTTCATAATTACATATTTCAACATTTACACACACTTTGTCTTTCTTTTGTGTCTCCAAAGGATCTTTTCTCATCCGAACATTCTGCCTGTTCTCGGGGCCTGTCAGTCACCTCCATCCCCTCACCCCATCATCATTACCCACTACATGCCATACGGATCTCTCTTCAACATACTGCACCAGGGCACTAGTGAGTTGTTTGTGTTTATGTAAATGTATGAAATAGAAATGACCTAAAAAAATGCACCTAAGTTTACTCCAGCTCCAAAAACCTGTGACTGCTGTATATGGAAGACATTGCACACCCATCCTGACCTCACAGTACTTTTTACTTTTCCCTCCTGTCTTTGTCTTTGTTTTCGTGTTCCTCAGCTCTGGTGGTCGACCAAAGCCAGGCAGTGAAGTTTGCATTGGACATAGCTAGCGGCATGGCTTTCCTCCACACCTTAGAACCAATGGTTTCACGGCTTTACCTCAACAGTAAACATGTCATGGTAAGACACTGTCTGTCTATCTTTGACCAGCTGGCTTAAAAGCAACCACAGTTATGATTTTTTATTTTTTTTTTTTTTAAGGTAGGACGTGCCACTATTCTCCATTACAGTCATTCCTCAGCTGCAGACAAAGTGTAGAGAGTTAGTGAGAGAGGTTTGCCCTTAGAAATTTCTGATAGAAAGCCTCTCCTGGCAAAAATCTTTTCCTTGTAATCAGAAACAATGATTGTTTACCTAAACTTAACCAAAAAAGGACTTTCTGTCAGAATGTCCTGAAGGCAAACTTCCCCCAACAGCTGCAGAGATGTCAAGATGTGGACGACTCAAAAAAGCTGGCCAATCAGAACAGAGTGGCCTTTTTCAGGAAGAGGGCTTAAAGAGACAGGAACTAAAATCAAGAGTTTCAGGCGGAGGGTGAATACAGGTTTTCCAGCATAGACACCGTGAGGAATTTTTAAAAAATGATCTATTAGAAACTCAAAATACAATAATGAACCTGAAAATAAAACATAATGAATCCCCTCTAAGATGATTATGTGACTTGTTGTATTGCCAGATTGATGAGGACATGACAGCCAGAATAAGCATGGCAGATGCTAAGTTCTCCTTCCAGTGTCCTGGTCGTATGTACTCTCCAGCATGGATGGCCCCTGAAGGTATTTACTCCTTTTTTTCCGTCCTTGTCCTCTTCCCTTCCGTCAATCTCCTCCTCCCATAAAGCATACTCAGACTTTATGAGTCATTTAGACAGGAACACACTGTACTGTATAATTTAGTCCCGGTTTAGTGGTAGTCATCTGGTGTGTTGCCTGTGTTACAGATGAAAAACAAACCAACAAATGAGCTATTTTGTAATGTTTATGGGTTTCTTTGTCCCTTTAGCCCTGCAGAAGAGGCCTGAGGACATCAACAGAAGATCTGCTGACATGTGGAGCTTTGCTGTGTTACTGTGGGAGCTGGTTACCAGAGAGGTCCCCTTTGCTGACCTCTCGCACATGGAGATAGGCATGAAGGTAAAGTGGCATTGCCAGATTGGAAATATTAAACTATTCTACCAGAGGCTCAAAATGATCATACACCAGAACGAATAGTTTAAATTTATAACTTTAGCAAACAAGTATTTAAACAACTTTTTGACACATCTACAAATCTACCCATGCCCACTGCCTCCACTGTCATCATGGCCTACATCAAACGCAATTGGCTCTAAGGAGATCATGTGAGAAGTGATGCGTAAACACGGACGTAAGAGCAAGGAAATTAGTTCAAATGAGACATCTAAACTCAACTAAGTGCTTATTGTAAGTATCACAATGGTCAAATTATTGTACATTACGGCAATTTTGGAATTATTGATCGTACGGAGGTCAAAATTATTGCACAAATACAATAATTATCGTACATCTGGCAAAACTGGTAAGTGGGCGCAGTGTTTATCTTCTCACAGGCTCACAGCTCTGCGCCCCACTGAAATACAGCACCTTAATCCCCAAAATATCCAGATTTCTATGTTTAGGGTATTTACAGCAACTGTTAATCTCACCCCCCCATTGCTCAGGTGGCTCTCGAAGGACTTCGGCCAACTATTCCACCTGGGATTTCCCCTCACATCTGTAAGCTGATGAGGCTCTGCATGAACGAAGACCCAGCCAAGAGACCCAAGTTTGACATGATCGTCCCCATCCTGGAGAAGATGCAAGACAAGTGAATGCCTTTGCTGCATTCTCCTGTTACCATGTTTTTTGACGTCAACCACTCTTTATCTTCACTCCAATCATGTATCTGCTTAGCCACTGTAAATATTGTCGGAGACCACTTTCGCTACACAATTCAGACAATGAGTATTATATTGCTTTTCATGTATAATTTAAATTTGAGGTATAAATGTTCTTTAGCCTATGTGCTCTTTTATTACAGCTGAAACATGCTCACCGAAATATGTGCAAACATTTGAATCCAGTGTGGATTTTATTTGGTGACAGAAACACAACAAAGAAATGTGTATAGAAAAAAATGCTTTTATACACAGTGAATACCAAGGCAATAAATGTTTTATATTTATGACAAATCCGTGTTCTTTTGTTTTGAGATAGTGTCTTACTTTTGTGTAAGTGTTCACATTAGACTACAAAAATTATTCTGAGGTGCGCTTGCTGGAAAGTTTTCAGCCAGATCTTGTGCCTTTCTGAAGTGGATGGAGTTGTTGTCACGAAGCAAAGTCTCACCACAGATTTAGGCCAATAGATGGGGCTGAAAGCCTCAGAAAACTTAGAGCAAATAGGCCCTGTGCTTCAAACGTTTTTGTCATTACTGTTTCTAAGGTCAATACATGGGTCTATAATGAACCTTCAAGCTCAGCTCAGAGGCTACAGTTGCAGATTTGTAAAAGAAAAAGTGTAATTTAATAGTTTTGTAGGATTTATTGCCCTGTTTTGGTGCAGAATGAAGCAGCCATGTATAATGGGTATGTACGGGGTGAAGTATCCAGTGTTGGGGAGCAACTGGTTAGTAATCAGTTACAGTTACTGAGAAAAAAGTATAATTAAATTACATTTACTAATGAAAACATTGGCGATAACAAATTGCATTACATCTGAATGTATTCTTTTTGAGAAAAAAAGTTTATCTGTAGAATAAAACACTCATTCTGCCTCTTTCCACAGCACAAGAATGCCTTCTTTTGCCATCGCCTATTTTCTGACATTTTTCAGCTCCTAACGCTGGCAGTGTCTTAAATTTATTTGGAGGTGCATGGTAGTGGGTGTAACTTGTTAATAAAGGGAATTTATAGTTTTATAAATTGTTGCTGGACTAAGCTGCTGTGTAACAGATGCAGCATTAAAGTTAGTCCCTGCTGTGAACACATGATCACAGAGGCGTTGTTGTAGGTGAAAAAGTGGGACTGATTTCCCTGGACCCCAATGGGAGGAGGACCCTCTGAAAGTTTAAAATGAAAAGTCTGGTTTTGTTTCAAAAACTGCCATAACTACATTAAAATTGGCTGAATAAATCAGTTGAAAGACTGGACTTTGAATTAAAAATAGTGGTTCTCCCTTAGGGCCTTTTCATGCCTTAAAGACGCAAAATGGTTGAGTCTACCCCTGCACAAGGATTACTGGGTCAGCACTATTTCCACACAGGCATACACATGTCCATTACAAACACTAACAAGTCAAGAGAGACTCATCAAACGCAAACTGTTGAATGTTGGTAAGACTTGAATAAAATCATATTGTGAACTTTACTGTCTATAAGGGCAATTATTTTTCAACTAGGAAAGCTATTATGGCTTTTGTCCTGTCGACTAATATTGTTTAGTTTTTTTAGCTTACAGTTACGTGGTCGCTGCTGCTGAAAGATTTCACCTCATCAGAACAGCTTTCCTGACCTTCACCATTACATGTTGACTGGTGCACTAAATAGAGCACACCCATTCTGGTCAAGTGAGAGACTTTTTTATTTATGCATCTATTTTTTTTTATTATCCAAAGCATTGCTGTTGATTTGAATATCATTATTGTTTTTTTTCTCCTTTGTATTTATTCATATCCTCATTTAATTGTATCTGAGGCTTTGCCAATATTATTTTACAAACAGTAATGCCAATAAGGAAAAATTAATTGAAATTGAATTGACTGCTTGTGGTAGTAGTGCACCAACACACACTGTCATGTCTTTCCCCAAGAAAGGGCAATTGGGGGTCCCAAAAAAGAAAAAGAAAAAAGAAAGCAAAATGACTTTGTTAAAAAAAAATAAAATAAAATAAAAAATTAAAAAAAAAAGAGAAATATGGATCGATAGATGAGGGTCGGGGGCCCACAGAGACTGCACAATTTTGGTGCTACGCCCCTGCATGTCCAATTTATAACTGCGAAATAAATGCATCCTCCAAAGATCAACCAGCTTCACTTTGTGTTAACATTTGTTCGGAAGAAAGGGAGAGAAAAAAAGTTGTGGCACGTGATAAGTCAGCTGACTCTCAGCGCCTTTCAGAAGACCAAGCAGAGAGACTGTCATCATAACAAGCAGTTAGCAGTGTGCTGCCGACAGACGGGCTGACAGCAGCACCTGTCCACCTCGTTTCTGTACACTTTGTTCAAGCAGCAACAAAGTAGCGGGACTGTGTTGGATCTCCTGACCTGCCTGTGTTCACCTCACCCGGGGAAGAAGACGACGACCTTCCGGCACTTTTAAGAGGTACAGTGTGAAAAGAGCAGCTAGCTAGCTGCTTTGTTAGCAGCCCGTTACAGGTTTTGTGTCGAAACCTCAAGTGTGTCTGTGTGAGCATTATATGAGTTATTTATTCTCATATTATACAAAAAGTGTTTCCAGCCACGCAATCTCACTGGTCCACAAGACATTGTGAATGTGTAGTACAGCATCCCGTCCTCATCACTTCAAGAATTGCTCCGATGTATCTGAAACAATACTCATGAAGTAATCATATGACTATCGTACCACTTTAGGCAGCGAACCACATCCATGCAGCGAACAGGCAACATGAAAGTGCAGGAAATGGCATGTGTTTGAGGACAGCTTTGATGAAAAAATAAGGAAGTAGTGGTGAGTTTATACAGCTGATCAGTTGAAAAGGAACAGCCAACTCACTGATGGTGTGAACCATAAATTGACAAAAAGATGATATAAACCATCATGTTCAGGACAGACACATTATAAACACTGTTAAAAAGTAAATTTGTGTGTATGAACCTAAAACAGCAAACTTCACTTCGATTTAAATACATCCAAATGTAGGCATGATGGGAAATATAGGCTAATTGATTGGGACCGTTGTCTTTTAAAAGGCTAAACGCCGCCAAAAAACAATGAAGCAGAACATTTCGTTAGATAACAATATTTTGTGATGTTTGGAAATTATCTCTCTTTTCATTTATTCCGACTTTTGGACATTACCTTGCTCTTGAGTTTTTGGAAATGTTTGGCATCCTCCATCAGCTGCGCTGGTGACACGAAGCTACTAGCTTAAAAATACAGGTAAAGTATGCGGATGTAATGGCTAAATCTGGGTATGGAAAATTACTTTTTGTTAGCATGTGTCTCAGTCGTAGCAAGACTGAGCAAGTTAAGCATTTCTGTGTTTATATCTGTGGTATTTATTCAGTTTGGGATACCCCATGATCTCAAGAAAGCATACGCACAAGCCAAAAATGTGTCCGTTGCTAGGTCGTCACTAAGGTTCGACCTACTTGCTGGAGTCGTAAACTAGGTTTCATTACATATAAGAATCTACTGACAGGACTGATTGTTTTCCAGTTATTAGTCAGACTCTTCCGTGCTGAAATGTTTAAGTACACCCTCTTGCGTATTGCTTAGTTGAAGTGTTAAACCACACAGCTGGTCGTTATTTCCTTAACGCTCCTCTCGTTTTGCTCTGTGTTTGTTCACGTCTCTCACAGAGTCTGACAGCACACGGTCTTTGAAGGACAAGACAATGAGGCTCCCCTGTCTGCTGCCCTCCTTGGGGCTGATAACCTGTACTCTGGTGTTGATGCTGCTGCCGTTTGGGTCCTGCCATCCAGCACCGACCTCAGAGCAGCCCAGGCTGGTGTTCATGGAGCAGATCAGCCGCCCAGAGCTCGGATTTAACTGGAGAAATGTCACCTGTGCCCTGTGCAAAGCAGTCTTCACCATCCTTGATATCGCCCTCCTGGTAATGTTTTCATTTTTGCAACAGACCTACGGTTTTCTGGGAGTTTTTTTCCAGATATGTGGTGCATAAAAAGTAAACTCTGCTTCCCTATGTTTATTCTTGACTCTGGGGACACAAAGCGGACCTGTCCCAGATGACCGGAGAGGTCTTGATGGTTGATATTGGAGCAGAAGGTCAAATGTATTTGGGCCTTAAATCATTTAATGCTTAAAAAAAACAAAAGCAGTGTGTTCAAATCAATTCTCCGAGAGACAGGAAGTCAGTGTAAAGTCTTCAGAGCTAGAGTGATGTGCTGTACTTTCTTTAGTGAGGACTGAATCAGCTGCAGCTGTCTGATCTACTAAGACACTTACAATAGTGGAGTCTACTGAAAATGAATTCATGGATATTTTTTTTTCAAATCCTGCTGAGAATTAAGTCATTTTATCTTTGAAATGTTTTTTAATCAATTTGAAATGCATCAAAGTGTTGTTCTTTTTTCCAGTATGCTTGTGTCTTTTTGTGACCTGTCAAAATTGTTTGACCTTGCTCTTTATATTGAGGAATGCGGTTGCATGTGGTGATTGCATAAACATCCTTGTAAGATTTCAGACTGTTGTAGTTCTCTGTTCCTTAATTCACTGAAAATTGTGATTTGAGTAGAGTTAGGTTGATATGTTGATATTGTGCCTGTGTGAATCACCCTGTTACTCAATGCAAACATAGTACTTATGAATAATATCAATTGTACTGTGCCTAACATAGACAGGGTTACTTAAGTTTGCAAACAAATGTGGCCTGTTACTTAAATGCCCCTGTATGAAGAAAGTCCAGTTCTTGTTCTGCCCTTTGAACATCTCGTCTTCTTTTTATATCTCCTGGTGTTTATAGCTGATTTAGCACAAACACATCCTTGAGACATTTTGATCATGTGGTCTCTTTGTTGACCTCAAGTGCTTCTGTCGTCCAACAGCTACAGCTGTTGACCTAAAAAAAAAAAGCTTTCCAAACTGGATGGATTCATTCTAATTTAAGTAAAAAATGTAACTTAATATTGCACCTACCCAAGAATGTGACTTGAGGGTAATGTCCAGTGTTTTGTTTTTATTTTGTCTTTCTTCCAACATGGCTCACACATGCATCCAACAATGTTACATTGTGGTCTAGTAAATTGGAATTTTCGATGATTCAAACTGATCCCAGCTTTGCCATTTTTTTCAGGAAGTCTGGGGTTTTGACATCAGCCATATCTGATTATGTTTAAGACCTCTTGTTACTTTTACTGCATTTTCACATCTCTAAACTCATCCTGCTCTACCTTTTGTTACTTCTCCTAGAGTGATGCAAATGAAGAGCGAGTGGCACGTGCAGTAGGGGAGGCATGTGTCCGTCTCCATCTGGCTGATGAGCAAGTGTGTCGACAAATAACAGAGTTGTTCAGAGACGACTTCATCCGGGCCATGCAGCAGTCTTTGTTGTGGCCCTCTGAGGCGTGCGCCCTGCTGGTTGGCCCTTCCTGTGGCAAATTTGACGTGTATTCTCCGTGGAACATCACCCTGCCAAAGGTCCCTAAGCCCCCTGTTACACCACCCTCGCCTCCAAAACCTGGTTCTCCACAGAGCAGGGTCCTGTTTATAACGGACATCCACTGGGACCAGGTGAGTGTTGATGAACTGAAATAATTGACCAACAGCAAGCACTAGTACTCTTGCTTTGTCTGTCATAATGTTATTGTTGTTGTTGTTGTGTTTAAAAAAAAAAGATTTATTTGTATTTATTAAATGTATTATTTTTATAATTATTGTTGTTGTTATATTTATTTATTTATTTTTAATGCTGTACTTTTCAATTTCAATTCTGTACTTTTGCGGGATATGTATCATTGTGTGGGGAAGAGGAAACCAATAAACAAAGTTTGAAAAAACAAAACAAAACAAGCACCGGTACAGTTTCATATTGGAAAAATGTTTATACCCCCCTCTATTATATTATGTGGCAGTATTAATTCAAGAACCACAATCCACCCTCCAAAAAACAAAAGTTAAAGTTACTGACTTACTTTAAAGTAAAGTTGCAGTTTTCTAAGAACCTTTGTAACGATTAACCAGAAAACACACAGACAGTTTTGGATCAAGCCCTGCTTCTAAAAATAGTCCTGTCTCTCCAGGAGTATCTAGAAGGCAGCGCAGCAGACTGCAAGAACCCTCTGTGTTGCCGGAAAGACTCAGGCGCTCCCAGCTGGTGGCGAAGGGAGGCCGGGTACTGGGGAACCTACAGTAAATGTGACCTGCCTCTACGGACGGTGGAAAACCTCCTGGAAAATGCTGCCAGAGATGGACCCTGGGACTGGGTCTACTGGACTGGAGACATCCCAGCGCACAATGTTTGGTCTCAGACCAGGAAACAGCAGCTGTCAGAGCTTACAGTCGTCTCCAGGCTCATTCACAAGTAATTTTTTTTCATAACATAGTAGATGTGTAGTCTAGCTATGAGTGCAGATAAATTTACAACTCAGTTGTCAGAGTAGCTTTCAACAGAATAAATTATGTAACATGGTGTCGAAATGTAAGATCTTTTAACATTGATGCTATCAGAAGTTCTGGATAACACAGTTGGCCTAATTTAACCTCAAAGTGGTCTTTTACTCTGACTCAAAACATGATAACAGGGTACTTTTTCTGCTGCTGTGGTCAGATGTTTGTCATGTGTGGCCTGATATTGATCCAAACTATTGACTCTTCCTGCTATCTTTTGTCCAGACACTTGGGGCCTAATGTGACAGTTTACCCTGCAATAGGGAACCATGAGAGTACGCCAGTGAACAGCTTCCCACCACCGTTTGTTCATGGCAACAGATCCTCTGCCTGGCTCTATGATACCATGGCAAAGGAGTGGGCACCATGGTTACCAGAGCAGGCTTTGAAGACTTTGAGGTTCTTGATTTTCACGTATTTTATCATATCTGAATGTTTGTGTGTTGATGTTGTGCATAGGCGACCCTGTAGATAAGACGTAAAAGCTGTTGTTAAATGATAAAAGTAAAGGTTTTATTTTGGATCATAAAGCAGGAACTGTACAAGTCAGATGTTTTCTCTTGTAGTTTCACATCCCACTGCTATGCAAACAGAAGTGGTCACACACAGAATATTCTTCTCGATAAAGAGGGTTTGAAATTTTGATGGGTGCCCCCAGAGCTGATTTGGACTTTCTCAGTCCTTGAGCCATGTTTCTGCATGTAATTTCAGATATGGGGGATTTTACACTTCGGAAATTCAGCCTGGTCTGAGGGTAGTCTCTCTCAACATGAACTTTTGTGCTCAAGAAAACTTCTGGCTGATGGTGAACTCTACAGATCCTGCTAACCAGCTGCAGTGGCTGGTCCATATTCTCCAAGCCAGCGAGGACAAGGGAGAGAAGGTGAGTAGAGCAGCAAAAACACATTATGTTTCGTAGCATAGTTTGGATCTTTTATTGTTTGAAATGTATGAGGTATTAGTATATTTTTTACAGCTCTATCTTTGTGTAAGACAGCGATCCTACAGGTCACTGAAGCCTTTTCATCGCTCTCTCCAAGGCAAATTGAGAAAACCAGTAATTTTGCATCGCTGAACACAGCTGCTGGTCTTTTGGTGCCTCTGTCATTTAGTTAGTTTGTGTTATTGGCTTAAGCATTTTAAAGGGCTCTATCTCGTTGACATTTCAAAGCTGTTTGAACAGTTATTGTGGTTTCAGTGAGTTGCACTTTCCGTAAGTTTATGCTTGTACTTCATTGTGAATGTGTTTCATTACTTTATGGTTTTCAAATTTTACTTCCCTATAGTCACTGGTGCTGAGCATGCAGTTGCAATAAAACATGTTTTTTTATTTGTGCAATAATCTTCTTTTACGTGGTGTCCTCTTTTTTAAGGTACATATCATCGGTCACATACCTCCCGGCCTGTGTCTTGGCAGCTGGAGCTGGAACTACTATCACATTATCAATAGGTAGCTACATTAATCATTTCAACCTAAAGATGCAGACACCCAGAGCTGTTGGGAGTTGTTCTGTCACATATAAGACAATTGAAGTAGCAGAGCATATTTTTGTGTCATGTTTATTTTTTGTTGTCAGGGAGGAGAGGACATGAAGTTCTGTACACTCAGCGGCACTTCTTGTTAATGCACAATGTGACTGTAGTAATTTCAGACTATTGAATGTAAAGAACACTCATCTCCTCAACTTCAGCTTATAACTGCTGTCTTTAGTACAGTGACTGCCATCTACTTTAAGTGTAATGCCAGTGTGTGTTGTTTTTCAATACATTATTAGTAGTCTGGGTCTTTGGGGATTATTTTCAGATGTAAAGATGATTATACTCATCACAAATATGTGGTGGACTTCTTACCATCAACACTAGTTTTACTTCCTTTTTGTTTGCATGGCTGCATCAGATGGCTTGTGTGGTTTTAATGAATATGCATGTAGTTTTACTTTCAATCATAAATAAAGGTCCGTTAGTAGCTGCATGCAACGGTCTGACTTTTTGCAGACTACTAATTAGAAGAGATGAACTCCCTTGTTTTGTTAAATATCCTGTTTGTTTATTTTTCAGATATGAAAGTACAATCACTGGACAGTTTTTTGGCCATACACACCTGGATGAGTTCCAAATGTTTTATGACGAGGCGACCATGACCCGCCCGTTGGGAGTAGCATTCATTGCTCCCAGTGTCACTACTTAT
The DNA here is from genome assembly GCF_008729295.1 of Plectropomus leopardus. Lineage (NCBI taxonomy): Eukaryota > Metazoa > Chordata > Actinopteri > Perciformes > Serranidae > Plectropomus > Plectropomus leopardus. Next base: position 20,378,769 of record NC_056475.1, read on the forward strand.
GTTAATCTTAACCCAGGTGAGTTCATAAATTAGTCGAGTGATCTTCTAACATCTCAAAAGCAACACAAAGCTGATTATTTTTTTTTCTCCACAGGTTTCCGAGTGTACTATGTGGATGGCAATTACAAAGGCAGCTCTCGGTTGGTGCTTGATCACGAGACCTACATCCTCAACCTTACAGAGGTGAATCACGGTCCAGGAGCGCCGAGTAGCCCTCAACAGAACCCCAAATGGACACTGCTTTACCGTGCCACTGAGGCTTATGGTCTGACCAGTCTGTTCCCTTCCGACTATGACGGGCTGATGCAGACCTTTATCAAAAATGATCGGGTCTTCCAGAAGTTCTGGTACTTAAGACATAAAGGACATGTGTCAGAGCCCTGCAAGGAGACGTGCAAAACTACAGTTATCTGCTTTCTGCGAAGCGGGCGGTACGATGAGCTGGAGCAGTGCGACCTCCTCAATGGTTTTGGAGGAAACTTGGCCCGGGCCGCCAGAAAAACCCTCTGCTGACCTGAGGAAGTTTGGACTGAAGGTCTGGGTAAGGAAAAAGCAATATGACCAAAACTGAAATTGAGCCGAAAAACTGTTTATTTCCTGTTACTGGTTTGTCAACAAAAGGCCCCGGAGCTATTGCTCATTATCATGTGATAGTTTGATTTTGTGAACCTGGGATGAGTCCAAAGACTTATTGGTTAATGCCTTGTGGTTATCAGTAATGTTTTTTTTTACAAAGACATCTAACTGATTGTGATTGTAACAGACCTTTGGTTTGTCAACTGCTGTTTTGCAATGCAAATTTCGTAAAGAAGCTCCGTTTACTTGAAATGCATAGCATTGCAAGAGTTGGTGGTTCGGTCAGTGATTTTCGCAATTCTACTGTAATGGATGCCTTGTATCAGGAAAAATGATCTATCCTTAACAATCTTGTGACTTTAAAAGGCTGTTCTGATTCAGATAAGAGTTTGAAGTTCTTCGTGTGTTATGGCTCGGGTTAGGGTTAGGCTTAAGCTAAGGGTTACGCTAAGTTGTGCCACATAGCATGAAGTTTGCATTAAAACTGAAGGATCCATCCTTTGAGGCCTGTCCCCCAGTGTAATGTTAACATTGCATTTGCTGGGACTTTAATGTTCTAAAGCAAATCAGTAAACCACTTACTTTATTGAACATGGCGGATTAATTGATCTCAGCTGTCACCTCAGGTTTGACCTTTGAAGAGTTGCTCCACAGCTCACAGTATCTTCGTTCAATCGTTTTGACTTGGGACTTTTGACTGGGATTTCGGTCAGTAAATTATTTCGCAGCACCATCTGCCTCAGCAACAACGTCTTCAAACCTGATTAAGAAACAGTATTTCTCATTGAGGTTTACTTCTGTCTGCACTTTAATTCTTTGTTGGCTAGTTATTGTCATGGTTTGATAGACCCAAAGTGTTACAAAGAGAAAACATCAGATTTTGGGCTGTGCGACTTGTGGCGTAACGTAAGCAAGAAGTAATGCAACTTGTAAAATGAACAATGATTTAGAGATAATGTGTAAATAATGAATAAAAGATTAAATCTTATGTCCTTGTCTACTTGTTTTGTGTTTGGTGTTTGGGAAAATTATTCATGGGAAGTCATTTATTTTTTCTGACAATATATGAGTTAAATTAACTTAAATTAATTTAACAGTTCATCTGCTGCTTAGACTTCAAAGAGCAAATAGCAAGTTACATCAACAGATGACAAATAAACCCTTTTTTTTGGTCAAAATTCATGTCAAAGTTACCCCCTTCTTGTAGAATCATTTAAACCCAATAAAGCTGTGTAGCATATCAACAGATATATAAAACTGACAGTGCTCTAGTTATTTTCTATGTACACACACAGGTGTATGTAACATTAAATTATATGCACCAAAATGCCTTTACTTGCATCGAGTTTTGTTTACCACCATTTGGTGTATTTGTCTTTCATTTCTGCTGGTATTGTCCTCTTCCTGCGGGATGTTATAAGTTATATATTTGTTTTTAACTGTGTTAAAAAATTGATGTATAGGATGTGAAGTCTCAGGTGTGTCTCATGGCCAATGCCTCGGGGTTGGCAACATATTTTCTGCACCAAGTTACGTGCACTGGTACATGTAAATCTGAAAGTTACATGCAAAGTGCAAATTTTATGTGCACTACCTTGCATATGCACATTTTCTGAACCAAGTGACATGCACTGGTGCACATAGAGCTCAGAATAGTGTACACATAAAATTATCCTGTGCAGTACCTTGCATCTCCACATTTTATGTACCATGTTACACGCTGTGATGCAGGTAAGCTGAGAATTATGTGCACAGCTCAAATTTTCTGTGCACTGCCATACATAGGTATTTGCTATTAAGAGTCATGAGTACAGTAGATTCATTGATTTTTAATACTATACTTGTGAAAGTCACTACTTTTTATATCAGCAGTAAAATCACAGGCCCGCTGCCTCAAAAACTCAGCTCAAGATAGAGTGGTGTGACTTCTGCGCTCTGAGCCCCCATGAGCATAATTGTATTTACCTCTTGTGTCACCATGTGTTCTGGTAAACTGTTCCATCTCACTGAGTACATTTCCATCTGATAAACCACAGTGCATATCCTGTTAAAGTAATTACACATGCTTCATTAGAAAAAAAGTTTCAAACTGATGAAATACTTCTGAGGAGATGAATTAATAATTGCACTGGGGAGCAGTTCAAGACGAGAGGAATGGACTGTGTTAAAAATAAATAGAGTCCAACCTTTAAGCATTATCTTTTCATAAGTTGCAAATGTTTTTTTCTGCTTCTATTTCAGATTTTTTTTTATTCCACTTTTGGACACCCAAAAGAGTGACTATGCATACAGATTCACTGAGACATAACATTATTTAATTCTTTACACATCCTTCATTATAAATTTCAGTTTAAGTGCCATGACTTATCGGAGCAACACTGCAGTCTACATGATTTGACTCAGTTTGAGACCCCGCTGCCCTCATCATCAAACATTTGAACATAAGTTATTTTATGCTTCTGTTCAATTCAAACATTGAAATCTCATTCATTCCTTGAGTATGTACACTACCCCACCCATTATTAAATGTACAACAGCAACAAGCCATTTAATCCTATTCATCTTTCTAAAAGGCTTTTATTAGGGTTCTGAGAAGAACATAGTGACACCAAAGTCCTCCTTGTACAGGTCCCAGGTCTTGGGTTTGTGCGGGTTGTCCAGCTCTTCCCTGGTTAGAATCAGCCTGTGGAGAGTTTCACAGTCAACTCTAGTGTCAAAACAAAATATGGAAACTTTTTGAGTCATGATCTAAATAAATAATTGCATTGGGAACATACTTGTTCTCCTCTATGAAGGAGGTATTGAACCAGAAGTAGAACGGGACATCCTCATAACCTTTCGGAAGACCCTGAGGGGAATGATGACAGACAAAATGAATCATAGGACAATCAGGCTGAACACCAACTCTTAACTCTTTACTCTTAACCGTCGTGTAGTTTGAGAATGAAATGCAAACACTCACAGCACTCGATTCAAACATGACCTTTACATCCCCTTCAACCACAGGCCCGTTCTGTAGGCTGATGACTGCTGCATTACTGCCCACATCAGGGAACACCTAAAGGAAAAAAAAACATTCACACATTCAGCAAATGAATCAGTTTGACAAGATGAGTGTATGTGCAGTGTGTGTGTGTGTGTGAGAGAGACTTACTTTGCAGTTCTCCTGTTTTGCACATACACACTGAAACACCAGTTCTTTCTTCACAATTATCTTCACCTTTAGATCACTACCATCACCTTTACCCACACCTGGGTGAGAGCAAAAAAAGCAGATATTAACACAGACACAAAGAGATACCACATGAAGGATAAAGTTGTTGGTGCCAACTTGGGTTCAACATTGCATTAGTTTCAGTCTAATGGTGTGCTACGCCTTAAAAAAATATAGCTCTATATGAAGTCACGTGGAAAATTAGCCTTCTTGTATGTAAATTGTTTTTGAAGTGTCACCTTATTTAATGAATTCATGTAAAAATGTCCTGGAACCAGCAGCGGATGTGCCCCAATGTGCCTTTAGCCTACCATTGTAATCTAAAGCTGGCACACCCAGCCAAATCCAAAGAAATATGAGTTGATGGCATATTAAAAAAATATTTTCATTTCTCCTCAGACATTACTCTCCCATTTACAAGCTGCACAGTGGAGTGCTTATTTTTATACTACAGGGATACTCTGCTCACTGGCTGATTAAACAGTTTATCTATTCTTTCATTTGAAAAGCAGCTGACAGCCACTTTGGATTGTAATGAAATTATTTCATTATTCAAGATCTTTGATTGCTGTTTCTCCATTTTGAACACCTGTGTGCGGCCTTGGAACTTGTCTTGGAGTGTTTTGCTGCAACATTTTTCTACAATAAACTAAACGCAGTCATCAGAGTTGTGTCACTCATTCAGTGACAGCCAGCGTACCTGGCAGGTTAGTGTTTCTTTTGCTCAGGCTCTCGTCAGCTGAAAGGCTTTAAAAGCCTGAAAGTTGCCAGTATGTACATAAATGCCGGATTTGTGTGTGGCTGGCTGACTCTGAAGTTAGATGTGTTGAAGAAGCTCAGGTGGCACAAATACGTGCAGAAAAAAAGGTGGTGATTTATTAACCAAAAATCACAACGGAAACAGAGAAGAAGAAAAAAAGTCACATGGAAAATGAACAAAAAGCAACTGAGGTAAGAAACAACTGAAAAGAAAACTCCCAGCCTCACAGCAAGCTGCCACTGACAATCATTTCCCCACAGTCTGTGCCCAGGTGGCTTCTTATTACCTCTCCTGGCCCCACCCTAATTGGACTCATCCACTGCATGGGGGTAGGATAAACCAAAAAAAGGAGAATAACTATGAACCTGATTCTAAAAGGCCCACATCAACATTTAACTAGCAGAGTATTTACAAGTAAGCCAGAATCAATAAATCTGTCTCTCAAGGATGAATTATGTTCCCAGACCCTCTATCTGTCAGTCACCAGAGGAACTCAGACTGCTGAGCCCCCCGCCCTCCTCTGCCCAGGCTGCCAGCAACCACACTGACACTGGTGAACAAAGAGCAAAATCATCACTATCATCAATAAACCAGATTGAAACCAAAAGGAAGCAAGCAAACAAAAAAAACACACACACACACAAACCTGGTTTATGAAAAACATATTTTGTAAGAGATTTTGTACATTATAGTGGAGATTAGACAACTAATTGATAGCTTGACTGACTAACAAGGCACAGGTGGCCTAATCAAACTTGCTGTCAGTGACTGCTGTCGGGGATCTGTGCATGTGAAAGGGTTTGAAGAGAACATTTCACAGCTTCCTTTGCATTCTTAATCTGCAGGGTGCATGGCTACCAATTAATTTCAGTTTCATTTTTAATTATTTAATAGGCCTACCTGTGAAGTTTGCAGATGTGCAGCACCTAAATTTGTCTTTAATTTTTTTTTGAGCTTCGATTTTATTTTTAGCAACACTAAGCTGAATAGGCATGTTTGTGTTTGCAGTATTTATTATATTATTTAGTATTTATTCAGTGTAGGAAATCCCTAAACGGAAGTGTCTAGGTCCTCACCGCATCACTGTCATGCGACCGTTTAGCACCCTCTCATGTAGTATTGCTTAAATGAGGCCTTAAAATAAAGAGTGAAAACCTGTTTGGTTTGATCTGAATAACACTTTATGCTTTGGTTCTTGCAAAACTTATATCTCACAGACTGACCTAAATTAATATTTCTGGCTATGCTACTACCTAGAACACTGCATTAAACTACCAAATAGGCTATTACCATTAGTATTTCAGGATTGGGAGGGGTAAAACCTGATGTCCCCCATAGATGGCACCATAGTTATGTGCTGGTTTGCTGGCTTTTACCTGCTATGGAGTGGATGCGGATGCTCTTGATCCTGAGGCTCTGAGGTGGAGGCAACTGTCTGTTGAACTTGGTCTTCATGACCTCGTAGTACCCGACGTACCGGCTCTGTAATTCGTAAAGAACATCTTCACCTTGTATACCAGTGTCTCATTCATTTTCTCTACCGCCATTCAATTCAAACTGTCTTAAACTGTCAAGATTAATAATGAGCTTAAATCAAGTGTATCCAAAATGCATGAAACATACTGTATGTACATAATGTAATATTAAACTGTATTAAAAATAAATATTATATATTATGGTACTGCTAGGGATTGCAGTACCTTTCAAATTATTTTGATGGCATAATGTCTTGTTGCTGGAAAAGTGAGTCCTGTCTATTTGTTCCTTTCACCCCCTTATTTCTGCCATAGTGTAATTTTTCATTCTGCCACTGAGGGGCGCCAGCCAGACGTCTTTCTAATTCTACACAAAATTCCTTAAATGTAGAGCTGCAATGATGCATCAACCTGTTGCCAACTAATTTCATAATCAGTTTAAAGAAAAATAAGTAGGTATTCTCTGATTTCAGCTACTTAATGCTGAAAGTTTACACTAAACATTCAGCATATTGTAATTGAGGCGGTCTGAAAGAACTCTCGACTTTTGAACTCCGCCTGGCTCTGTTCTCAGGATTTAGAAAATCTAGTCTATGATGGGAGGCCATTTTCAAAGAAAGTAGCTGTCAATAATGTCAGTCACTGTTTGTGAACTGCAGTCAAACTGTCAAACTAGTCAGCACAGATCAATTACGAATCACTATTCTGGTACTGCACTGCCTATGTTTGAGGAGACATATTTCAGTGTAATGTTTAACTGTAAATTGAAAAAGTTTGTGACCCCACCAAATTCTTGGATACAGCATCACCCACTGGCCAGAGCAGTATTTGTCATTTTACAGCTAAATGCAGTAACAGAATCTTGGTTCATATTTGATCTCTGCTGCCTGGTTTGACAGTTTCACAAGCAGTGATTGACATGACTGACAGCTGTGATTGCTTGTTTTTTTAAGTCTTGCAAATGCCATTTAAAAAAAAAAAAAAATCTGCCCCATGTAGTACTTTCAGGATAGAGTTATGAAAAATAAAAAATATAACTTTTTGTCATATTAGCTTAAAAAAAGTTATCTAATGTAGCCTTAAATATGAATGTTTTTATGGTTTCCTTACTCCTCTGCTACTGAACATCTGGCTATGGACAAAACAAAACACTGACCTACATGTTTCACAGTCTTTTGACTGAAAAGTTTTAATAAATACCTCCCTAAAAAAATCTTTGTTAGTAAAGCCCCTGCGTGACTTGTTCTCACCTGAGAGGGAGTCTCTACTCCCTGAAATTTGGAGCTGCGACTCTTGTCTGTCCTCCTCTCACCAAAATACTCCAGACTGTCCTGATGGACAAACACAAAAATTAATGCAAAGAAATGTTTGAAGATGTTTCTGCTAATGCATTAACCTTTGCTTGAACAAATCTCACACATACCTGTGCACTCTCAAACTGGTCACTGTCAATTAACCAGGTGCACACCATCGTACCTGTGCGTCCTATGAAAGAGAGTAGTGGAGGGTAAACAAAGGGTAAAAGCAACACATCAACTGTACATAAAACTGATGCTTTGACCAACTCAAAATTCCCTTAAAATGATGATGAAACAAGTCGGAATTTGTGGCATCACCTTTCCCTCCTTTACAGTGAATAGCGATGATGTTCTTGGGATCAGCAGACATCCAATCCCTCACATTTGCTGTGTATTTCAGCATGTCCCTGAGAAAAACAGCAGTGCACACAATCATAAAGACATTAAGATAAGCCGGCAAACTATTGTACAACACGTAATAGTAGTTATTTGTACGTCTGGTTTCTGGATGTGTTTGTAATACTTTACAGAAATATTTGCAGTCAGTGCACATGTCAAGAAAAAACAGTGCAATCATGCTTTTAAAATTGAGATAAGATGTATTGACACCACACTGAGGAATGTAAGAGTCATTTACATTTTGGCTGTGTGAATAATGTCAACATAATGCATCAACATCACTACTGTGATAATAAAAGGCCTTTTCTATAGCTGTAATCTAAAGTGATTCGGTATACAAGAAAAAAAACGGAAGGTAAAAAAAAAACATCATGCAGAAAATGTTACTCACTCCAAGGAGGGCACATTGTGGTCATCAATGAAGACCCTTTCAACCTTGTAGTGGAAGAACTGGGGGTCATATCCTTTCTCACCTGGAAACAAAGGATAGTGTTGTCATGCTGTAAATGTGCATAAAAAAGGGAATGCAGTACATGTGACAAGAGGACGTGTCAACTTACTGCACAGGTTGTAAACTTTATAGTGCCCTTCATGCTTAGTGTCCAGGAACCTCGCCACCTCCTGCACAGGAAGAGAATAAAGAGGTTAAAACGTGTGCAGAAATGTGCTTGTGTGTTGTAAAAAATGGTGCCTATGAATAGATTAAATCTTGAAATTGATGACCGTGTACAGTGTACCAAAGTTGCGGTAAGAATTTTATTTATTTTTTAATATTATTTTTGGGGATTTTTTGCCTTTATTCGGATAGGACAGGTTAAGTATGAAAGGGGGAGAGAGAGGGGATGACATGCAGCAAAGGGCCGAGGCTGGAATTGAGCCCACTGCCGCTGCGGTGAGGATGTAGCCTCAGTACACGGGGCGCCAGCTCTACCAACTGAGCTACTAGGCGCCCTTCGTTGTGTCAGACTTACCCTGATTGGATTCCTGTAGAATGACTGCTTCCCGGAGGAGGGGAAAGACATGGCGATGACACGGTCTTGAGAAGTGGATGAAGAAGCAAATGATGTTTCACAATCAGGCTGTCATTTTTAGTCATCTATACATATTTTCTGGATGAATACTGTTTTTTGCATTAAACAGCATGTAATGACTACCTGTGACGTAGGTAAGGTCAAGGTCAAATCCATCCTTCTGATAACGTCTCTTGTTCTCAGACACCTGACAAAAATAACAGCGATCAGGAGGTAGACATCTTCTCTCTTGATGCCAATTCTGCACAGCTGCAATCCTCCAGAAGAGCTATTGTACATTAGCTATTCACAGTTTGCCATGCATCCATGGTGATGACCTTACCATCCTCCTGGTGACTTTCTCCAGCTCTTTCCTCTGAGCTGCCAGTCTGAAGACCCTCACCAGGATGATTATTCGCAGGAAACGCAAGAATGTCACCACCCTGATGAAGAATGAATGAAAAAATATATACATGTACAATGTTGATGGCGTTGAACATAATGTGCTCAACATTATTAAAGGTCCTTCCAAAAAATAAGGACAAAACAATAATATAGTAGGTTGATGTAAGGGTTTAGGCAATATGGTTGAAATCAATAATACAGTACTTATCAGTATTTTAAGATACAAGTATTCACACTTTCTGATTAGACCTTTAATCAGAAGGAAACTGGGTGGAGCTAGTCTGGGAATTATAGTGAGGTCATTCAACTCTGTGGACTAATTTGCACGTTACAAATTTTCCCACCCTTAGATATGCAATAAAACTAGCAGGAGACACAGTTTGTACACAGTCCTGAGAAAAGGTCTTATCAGGCGATACTGGTGAAAACACCTGTATGGGTAGACTGTGAGTATGTGGGGGCTTGTGTGTAGAATTGAGGGGCATCTATTTGCAGAAAGGGTATATAATATTCATAACTATGTTTTTGTTTTTTCATAATTACCTACGAATAGCAATCGTGTTTTTGTTACCTTAAAACAAAACTGCCTAATTTGGAATTTGGGGTCCACAGCCCATGTCTGGCCCGCACTCCCTTTGTTCTGACCTCCCATGGATTCAATGAGTTCATGCTTATTCTCCTCTGATTTTGAAAGTGCAGTAAAATCCTTCCTGTAATGACTAAGAAGCACAAGTAAAACAGGTGCTGCGTGTGTGTCTTAGGTTGCTGTGGCTTTTAGTCATCCAGTCATGAAGCAGCGAATGAGCCAGTAGCACACACTATTAAAAGATCATTTAGAAAAACTCGGCAAGACAACTTTTTTTCTCACAGCAATAGATTTGTCAGCAGCTTTTCTCGTTTGCAAAAAGAGGGTTGCTGTTTTAAAAGAACATAATATAGCCCGATCGCTATTAAACATTTTAAATATGGTTATGGTTTGCTATGTTTTTAACAATCATCTCTGCAAATTAATCAAATTACTGTTAAAAGAGATTAAAGAGAAGTATTTCAAATCTTTCAAAATTGCATGTTAGATGTAAAATGTTAATTTCCTAACATGGACAGATCCTTTTCCACAGAGTCCACCGTGTTGTTTCTTCAGTAGCCATGAATGGACAAACCAAACACTGGCTCTAGATAGGGCCATTCACATTTTTGCAGTTTTGCCCTGGCCACCATAGTTCTCCTACATGCTTGTCACATAGGAGAAGTTCTGCAGCATGGCCGCTGGATGCTACTAAATCCTACAGACCGGACCTTTAAACATGCAAAATATTAATTTGAGAATCACTCCAGGTACTAAATCTATACCTTTATACCCAAGTTTCCCTGCAGACCCAGTGTACTTTTCACATACTTTTATGATTCTTTATCCACTACAAAGAAGCCAAACACACCTATATGAGCTGTTTGTGGTAACATTACATGTCCGTTAGCTGGGAATGAAATGGCAAGCAGGTACCTGGGGATGAGACTGGATCCTGACAGGTCAGTGAAGGTGTAGATCATGGTGACAACCAGCGTGACCACCACAACACACGCATCTACGATGTTAAGCTTGGAGCTGAAGTAAACTTTGAACCTAAAAGACGAAGCATGAGACAATAAGCTGAGAAAACTGCCCAGATAATGCAACTAATAGTATTTGTCTGAATCTAACATTACTGTAGTAGAAAGTATTTAATCAGTGACACTTCACTCGTATTCTGAGTCATTATGTTTCCCAAGGACCTGTCCCGTACATGCCATACATTTCCTGTTCAGCTTCCTCTTCACAGCTTCCTTTTTAACAGCTAATCACTCTTGATTTCTGCTGACAGGGAACTCTGGGAGGGTTTGCATCACTGGTACAAACATTTCTTGTTCTCATATTCACAAGCGAGTAGCTGTGCAGTGAAAACTGAAGATATGGGTAAACTACATGTGAATATGTTGGATACAGGTTATAATATATATTTTGTAATCTATGCCACTGCATGCAAGGTCCTCCTTTGTCACTCACCCTTCCACATAGACCCGAAGGAGGACGTCAGCAAGAAAAAAGAAGGAGATGATAAGGGACACGGCCTCTATAGCATCTCCAACATCTCTGCTCTTCAATGGCAGGGACAAGTCCACAATCACCAGCACAAAGTCCACTAGGATCAGTATCACTCCAAACACACTGGACAAGACAGTCAGAATTAGTAAACACTACCAGGTAAAGACAGAACCATAATTTGCAAATTCTCCAAAATTCTTTCCAAACTACACTCACCGAAATCCAAAAGACATAACAAAAGGTTCTATCTTCTTCCGGATATTGCTGCAAAGGAGAAAAGAAAGTAATACTTGCCAAATATGCTTCTGAAAAAAAACTGTTGTATACTGTCTGCAGCCAAAACTGTAGAAACTCACTGATACATTGTGTCTGGCACCACACTCTGATCCTTTCCATCGTCAATCTCCACTTTGGCGTCCTCCATCTTTGCAACGTTCCTAAAAGACAGACAGACAGATAACAAATGCATGATAAAATCTTCACAAAAAGTAGCCTGAAAAGTCATGAAACAATGCAAAACAACACCATCACCACATTCACATAGAAAGCATCATTCCTCACCCATTTACACCTGAATCAGACCCTGGGTTGAAATAGACAGAGGACATGGTGTGTGTGTGTCTTCCTTCTCGTTTTGCTCTGAACGTGTAGTTTCTGCAATGGAAAACAAGTGTGTAAAAAGATCAAATTCCCTTATTAGGCATGTTGCTACAAAGTTATATTGTAAAAAAAAAAAAAAAAAGCAGAGGACAAACACTGTGTCCTGTCTTGCAATACAAGTTCTTTCGTACACACATCCACTCTGAAAGAAAGACAAACACTTTTATCATGGTGCAACTAATCAGCATCTAGGGTGCATTAACGCTTCCTGAACTAATCACACAGCAAGTGTAGTGATTAGCCGTCGATGCAAAACATACAAGCAAGAAGTTAAAAGAAAGTCAAGTGACCACCGACAAAAAACAGCGATATTAAACATCACCAACCACTTCGCTTTTCAGCTCCTCTGGTTCAAGCACCTTCCCACCGTCCCTTCTTCCCCTTGGACTGTTTGTTTATCAGCTGAAACCAAATTACCCCCCAAAAAACACTCCAAACTCTCACCGCCTGCTTACCGTTAGGGCTGTCATTCGTGAAATTATACGGGATTTAGTCTTGTGACTTCTTCTTGCGAGGACAAAGGAAGACGGTTCAAAGGTTAACCGGGTAGTTTTTTTCTTTCTGTCCATCCACTATCCCTCTCCGTTTTTGCAAACGTAGCGGTTTGGGACTTCCTGGAGCTCCAACGATCGGCCTTTTTTCCCCCGTCGTTACTCTTTAGTCATCTTTTCTGCTCAAAACTACTCACATGCTAGAAAACGGACCGAGAATCCGTCTGTAGCCCTCATGTGCAGGTCTCTCTGAACCACTAGTAGCGTATTATCTTAAAAAGTAACTAGCCAGCAGGCTGCAGCAGCCCTCTCTCATCTCCGTCCTCTCTGCAACATCTGGTTTTAATTGCACGCGCATTCCCTCACAGCAATAGTCCTCTGCTGGTTTGTAAAGGCTAACCGTAGCTGCAGAGTATAACGCTATAATTGCAGAAAGTAAGAGTTTTGTGTCTGAGATTTGATTTTATGAGCAAATTTTGTACATAATCAGAATGTTTCAAAGTTATATTTCTCGGGTAAAAGTGTCATCCTTTAGAAAAAAGTCAAAACTTGACTGCAAAATCAATGGAAAGGCTAGTTTTAAATTAAAGGGCACTGCAGACTGGGGCAGAATAATGTGTAGGCTATAACATCACTACCCTGGTTAACTGCCATATATTGCTTTATTTAACAGGTTTTTAAAAGAGCTTAAAATAAAGTCATGGTACAAATTGAGGTCATTTTAACATAAAAAAAAAAACAACCAAAAAACGGTAAAACCTAATAAAATGGAAATGTTGTGGATATATGTGTCATGCCAAAAAATAAAAAATAAAAAAAATTAATGAGTAAATCAATTTTTTTTAAACCATTGACCACAAAATTACACAAGGGGGAGCCAAATCCAAAGCACACGTAAAGTCAATTTGCTGTTTTGTTTCACATACTTGTGAAATTAATACTTTTGGGTCTTATGACTGGTGGATGGATGAGAGGATCAATTTCAACACGTTTTTTGGCTCTGATATCTTGACAGGCTTTAATCAACATCTGTTCCCAAATGCCTCTTTTTCTTTGTATTCTAACCTGTATTGTTTGGCAGTTGCTTCATATATTGTAGACATAAATGTATATGTCAGGGGGTACATAGGGGACATGTCCCCTTCAATAGTTATGTGCATTTCCCCCCTTTAAGAGACATTACAGTAGCAGAGGGCTTTTATTGTGAGAAAGACAGAGGACCCCCAACTCCCCCATTTCATAAACTATGCGTCCCCTCCTTGACCTACACTCTTGACTGGTGATATGCACTCTAGTGATCATCTCCATTCTGTAATATCAGCAGATTTATATAGTGTACAATGTATAGGCTAGTGTTAACCACAAGAATGATTACTTTCTTTCAGTTATCACTTTGTATTTTATAATCTGCATTACTTGGAATGATTTTACTAATGTTTTTTTCTTGACATTTAGGCTATATGGTTGAATTTTGAAAGGATGTTGACCCACTCATCCAACTAAACTCTCTGTAAAAAATATTTCTGTGCACTATGTTCTTTGGAAGCACCGTGGTAGAACATGGATTAATAATTTAAGGAAAATATTTTTTTTGCATGATTTTACCTACCAAAAAGGGAAGAAAAGAAGGAAGATGGTTCTTCTGGTATTTAAGGAATGGAGTTTTTTTAAAAAACTTTCTGTCCATGAAAACTTTTGCAGGTCTGAGATCAGCTAATACTTGAATCCTTGATAGAGGAAGAAAACATCAAACTGGCTTGAGTTCAGTGTTTGGCAAGGTTGGTCGAATCTGGATCCTCTAATGTGGACCATGCAGAACCAGCCCTGCCTATAAATAATACTGACACGTTTTCAGAAGAAAAAGAACACTGCACCTGGAGCAAATAAGAGGAGCAAAATGAAGGTAAGCTTGTGGCGCAGAGATTTTTCAGGTTTTGAGAAGTATCTGTTTATTTCTTCAATCTTTAATATATTTTGTGCTGATAATTTCAGACCTTTATTGCAGTAGAGGACTTGTTCCTAAAAGTAATGCCAGGGCTGCTGTTGTTGGCTCTGGCGTTCCCGACCATGGCTTCTTCTACACCGTTGTCAGTATGTAGCTTCTCCTACTTTTTTTTAGGCATCAGGATCTTTGTTTTAGTGATAATACTGAAAATGGAGGAAATATTGTATGGTTCAAAAAGCCAGAATTCCAGGCAGGGTTATCAAAGAAATGTAATTCCTGGAAAGTCCAGAGACTCAAAATAAAATCTGTTTCATACAGTTTGAAGATGCTGCCCTGTGCTTTTACTGGCACCCTTCTAGGTACCAGTACAAAAAAAAGGTAATGTCATGTTTGATTTGTAATTAATTTTCCTCATTTAAGGCAATGGACTCATGTGGGCCAGAAGTTGCAGCTCTCAAGCGCAGCATAAAGAAACTGGAGAACAGACTGTTAATTGCAACTTGGCAAGTTGAGCACTTGCAAAAACACAAATACTTCCGGCCATTTCAGTCTGCTGTGTCTAATACTGAACCTGAAATCGACACAGCCCCCGCTGTAAACCACAACAGCAGTGGGACTTTAGACAGCTCTGATACGACACTGATGAAACCACTTCCGCCAGCAGGAAGCTTAATTGTCCATGATAAAGGTAATAACAGCTCACATTATGTCATAAAAGTGTTCAGGTGTTTAAGTAAAATTACAGTGTGGGATGTGTGAGCAAGTGTATTATGATGATAATCAGCAGTCTTTGAGACCTTTTCAATGCTATCTCTCTAGACTGCTCTGAGTTGTTTGACAGACTGAGACCACCAAGTGGCTTTTACCGCATCAGACCCAAACTACACCTGGATCCTTTTTTGGCCTACTGTGACATGGACGATGGAGGAGGATGGACAGTGTTTCAGAGACGTCGACATGGAAAAGTTGACTTCAACAGGTATTTAAGCAGAGAAACCAACCCACATGCTGGACAGTATATGGAAAAAGTCCCCAAATTCTTGCAAAGCATCAAATTACAGTGTAGTTGTTGATAGAGCTAATCCAGCTGTTTCATGTGAGGTAAAACATCTGTCTAATTTTCTGTCTCACATTAGAGACTGGGTGGACTACAGAGATGGCTTTGGTGACTTCAAACTGTGGAATGATGAGTTTTGGTTGGGGAATGAACAAATGTACTCGCTACTGTCAGAAGGTCAGAAATAATTAAAATCCAAGAATCTCCTTTTATATTTTAATTTTGAAATAGTCTTTTCTGCAATGTTCTGCCTGATTGGTTGTTTTCCCCAAAGTTTTGCGTCTACTGTATCTCTTTACCCTTTAGGTAGGAACCTGGTGAAAATCGATCTAATGGACTGGGATGGGAAGAGGAGTTATGCATTTTATGAGAACTTTAGGATCACAGATGAAGCAGTAAGATAAACAATTTTTAGAGTTCTGTTTCTTGGGTTCAGAGGAAACTGCAATTCTCACCTTACCTCACTACACTCTAATGCCTATTTTAGGACAAGTATCGTCTCCAGTATGGGCTGTATAGTGGGCAAGCTGGAGATGCTCTGAGTGGTGGTCGGGGGATGGTGGAGCGGTGGTCTGCTTGTCTCGGCGGCATGCAGTTCAGCACCAGAGATCAGGTTAGACATTGATGTTTTCTACCCATAACAATTTCTAACTGTCATGGCAATGTGTAGATGATGATGATTGTGTTAATGTTAATCATGGTGATGTTCACTGACAGGATAACGACCGCTATCTTCAGGGTAGCTGTGCTCAGGAGAATAAGGCAGGTTGGTGGTTCAACAGGTGAGACCTTTCAAGTCCTAGTGTGTATTACTGTTCCTATTCATTATCTTGAGTTTGATCCATTTTTGCAAAAGCATTACCACTTTTCTGGAAATAAAGTTTGAGTTTCTGTACTCTGGATTTGTTTCACCCGTTGAACCAAGGAAAAAATCATACTGGTCAAGCTTAGCTCTTTGTTAAAGTGCACTTCTTCATGTGCACTGCAGCAAATTCAATAGCTTTAAAAGCATACACAGAGGTTCACATTTGCTTTTGGAAAATGCAACATCTTTGACATTTACCCTCTTATCTACAGATGTCATGCAGCCAACCTAAATGGAAAGTTCTACCGCAAAGGGCAGTACAAGGGACCAAATGACAATGGTGTGGTGTGGGGGACCTGGAGAGGCCTTTGGTATTCCCTGAGACACACCACCATGAAAGTGCGGCCTCTTGTTTTCTTGGATGCCATGGGCAGTGGAGCAGGAGAAATGTAAAACATCAGGTTTCACTTTTCCTTTTATGAAATAGAATGTAGTAAAATACTGAGGACAAAGATTGATGTCATGTTTAAATTCGTTGTATTTGAACTTCTCCCTTTGCTTCATCATTTGAAACTATGTCAAATGTTGTATCCACTATTTTCCAGTAAGCACTCATTTCTATAAAGTGTATAATATTACTCAAACAATAAAACAAACAGCATCTCAGCCACAATGCCTCGCTGACGTTCATATTTGACTGTCCTCAAACTTTGTTACAACTGCACTGCGCATTTTGCAGAAAACACATAAAAAATGCTTACAGAGCTTAATGTTATGTAGATAATTGTCCCTAAAAAGTAAACTGCATCATAGTGAGAGTGGTCCTCACAACTGCACAGTTTTGTACAGTGGGACATCACTGCATGATAGAACAGCACATTCAACATCGCAGAACAATAAGACTAAGCTGTCTTCTGTATAAGTCAATGATAGGGCTTATGTGCATTCTGCACACTGTAGGTCAGGTTAAACGACTTATGGTAAATACTGTACCAGTAGCTGATATACAAAGAAACTTATAAACATTCTGAAGACAAAAATATATTCAATTATAATGTGTATCAAAATTTTAAATATTAAAAACATTCCAATGAAATAGAAAAACCTGTTTGAAGCAGAAACTTAAACTTTTTTTTTCAAAAAGTTGTGCTCTCCTTATAGGTAAGCAAATTTCCCAAATCTCCAGGGCTCAGTTGTGCAAAAGTAATCTGACTGGATTTCAGCTGTAGGATTGGATCAAATCTTGTTTCTCGTTTTAGTAAGATTGGTATACCTTTGATTGAAAAATCAGGATTATCCTGATCCCAGTTGAAGGCTGGATTCAGAGTGGATTTCAGGGTCAAAATGTAGTAAAACTTTCGAATTGGTCAAAAATATATCCTTTTTATATTTTTGGTTGACTTGTTTAAACATTAAGTAGATAAACTTTACATCAGACTACCCATTAAGCCTTTCAGTAATTTGAATTTAAAAGAAATTAAATATTTTGTCCCCATAAAATAATCCCCCAAATAGCTGTCAGTATTAAACAAAAAATATTTAAAGTTACAGTACCAAAGATCTCTGTTCCGTTCTCTTTGGTGGCACTTGTGGCAATTAAGTCTTGAAACCATGCTGATGAATTTATTTACTCGTATATCAAACATCCATTTCCTAATACTGCAAATGCAACATCTTTCATTAGTTAGCCATATGCTCACTTATAACTGTGTAACCTAATTCAGTGACAGACAGTGACTTAACAGATTTTAATTTCAATGAAAATCTTTGAGATATGATAATTTCTTAAATTTTTATTTGGCGCTTTATATTATAGTACTCTCTAACTATTGCATCCTCAATGCAATTTTCTGTCTCTTCACATAACTCTCTTAAAGTGACCCCACACTGAATGTTCGTCCTGCTCTTTTCAGAGTCAGCAGCCTATATTGTGATATGTAGTCCCATTTAGAGCACTGGTCATTTTTAGTAATCTTGAAAAGTTTGTATCTGGATCAGGGTGATCAAAAATAAAAAAACCAACAATGCTTTGCAAAAATGGTACAACAGTCAGATGAATTAACTGATCCTGGATAGCAAAATATTAGATACCCAAATGTGGGTCATTTTGATCTAGATTAAATTCTCTGAACAACTGGGCCCAGAATACATGCCATGTTCACTGATATATGTCTGTGTTTAATGGACTCCAAATCAAAAACACATATTTCTCCTCTGACCTGTAGTGCTGTTTGTTAGTCTAGATTGTTTTGGTGTGAGTAGCCAAGTGTTGGAGATATCGACAGTAGAGATGTGTGTCTTCTCATAAATATAATGGAACTAGATGGAACTCGTATTGTGGTGCTAAAAAAAAAAAGCTGTTGTATGGAAATGCTCATAACAATGTTTGTGGATTATCTTGAGCAATCACGTAATGATTACTGGCAAAGAGACATTGCTGCTGTTATTTTAATTGTACTTTTGGGCGTTTTGAGCACCACAAGCGGAGTGACATCTAGTTCCATTAGATTTGAAAGAGGGCATTTATCTGTATGTCCATTATCTCCAACACTCAGCAACTCACACACAATCTTGACTGATAAATAGAAATACAGGTGAGAGAAAAAAAAAATGTATTTTGATTTTGGGGTTAACTGTCCCTTTAAGATTAAATCACAGCTATAGCAGAAAGGATTTAGGTTAGGAAAAAATGTAAATAGCAATGACAATTCCTCCCTGGACCAGTGCTACAAACCTCTACTCCTCCTCCCCTAAATATGCTGAGGACAGATCTAGGTCCAACATCCTCTGCTCTGCCTCACTCAGTTTGTAGGGTGAGCCGCCACTGCTGCTGTAGCCAGACATTGGCAGAGAGTGGCAGCGACCCTTCCTCTGCTCCGATGGCGGTACACTAAAGGTGGAGCTGCGCTGCCGCCCTTTGACCCCAGAGTACGACTGAGCCTCCTTTAATTTTCGTGCTAGGATGTTCCTCTGGATAGGCGATGGGCCGCGTCGGTTCCAGTTCTGCTCAGCGCGCTCGGCCCGATCAACACTCAGACTGGCGGGCCCTGCAACTGGCCCCCCGATCCCTGAGATTCCCTCTCCACCTCTAATCTCACAACTCCTTTGTCTTTCCCCAGTGCCACCGAGGTCTGCTGATATGCTGTTTGTGTTGGTTCCTGTGTGTTTGAGCTCATGGTTGTGAGAAGGAGCAGCTGTCTCTACGCAGGGCTTCCTCTGGTCATTTCTCTGGGGTCTGGATTTAGTCCACTCTGGGGCCCCGTGCTCTGGAATGGGGTAAGAGCTGTATGGCTGCCTCTCCCGTCCTCCTTTAGTCCAACAACTTCCTTCAGGAAGGGTCCGAGATCCCACCTGAAAAGCACATTTGATCTTTTTTAATGAAAAAGGCTGACACAAAACTACACAAATATATGAAAACATAACCAAAGCTAGACAGGCGACCTGGGTCATGCTCCTTTCTCTGAACACTCTGGAGTGTGCAGAAGATAGAGGCTGAGGTTTAGTGTCATTAAAACTGGAGGTCCGACGGAAATTTGGATTCTTATGAAACGAGTTTCCTGCATCTCCCGCTCCTCTGAGGCCTGATAACCCACTCCTCTCCACCATTTCCACCCAGTCAGCAGTGCGGTCACGCCATTTCGAGCTCCCCCCACTAGCATGAGCAGAGGGACCTAAGACCAGCTCCACCCTGGGACTCCGTCTGTCCGAAGTGACCCTTGAAGTCTGCAACGACTGCTCAGAAAAGGGAGCTGCAATACGAAAATGATTGTGGTTAGCGTCGTCCTGGAGGCCCAAAGGGAGTGTGGGATGAGCGAATCCAGTTGGTGTAGGAATGGGGGAAGTTGTGGGCGAAGCAGATGTCTCAACCACTGTGTCATGGACTGGGCTTGAAGAGACATGGTACAGCTGTGTGGCCTCCTTTAAACCTTTCTTCTTCATCTCTTTCAACTGCTGCTGAGCCAGTTTGTACCTGGAGAGACAATTATATTGTTATTTATCAGACTGGGAAGCAGCAAATAAGTTTGACTGTAATGTAGTCTGTGTAATGAAAGAAAACTATGTTGTAAACATACCCAAATATTGGCGGCAACATCTTCTGACCCGTGGGGGACAGTCTCTCTGGGTCTTGTGAGATAGGTATCACCAGGGGCTGTGAGAGAGGCTGAATCCCCAAGGGAGGCCTGTCTTTCTGTCCTACACCCATGCCCCCCAGTGGACCATGGCCATCAGACAGACTGGGTCTTTGGAGGCTGTGGCCACAAATGGAGGCCTCATCAGAGAGCTTGCGTCCGCCAGGTGAATGCATGGAGCCTCTGCGGACGGAGCTGCACTGAGGGGTCTTGCAAAGCTTTCTCCACAAAGTCACCACAACTGTAGCCAGAATCACAGCCAGGCAAATGGAGATGCCAGCTACAACGACCATGTTACCACCTAGAGGCGCAACGCCAGCTACAGTGGGGAGGGATGGAGAAGGAGCAGGCAACACTGGAAAGAAAGGCAGACAATTATTTTCACAGGTGAAGTATGCGACACAGGGCATCTAGATTTATTTATGTTCTAGTGAAATTCTGCAGAAAATCAAGGGACAGACAGAGTGAAAAAGAAAAAAGACTACATAAGGGGTGAAGAGACTAACCCACACAGTCCTCCAGTGAACAGAGTGACTGCTCCTTCACCATGCCAGTGCACTGCATCCCTCCCACACCTGAGGGCAGCAAACACTCACGCATTCGCTCCCTTATGCCCTCTCCACAGCTCGCACTGCACACACTCCAGGGCAGCCAAGGGCCCCATGACTCTGCAGAAAAACATATCAGTAAAAAATATTAAATGCAGATAAATAAGAAAGTGTACAAGCCTTAAAATTGTGTTTTTAATAGCAAGGTCATGCAAGACTGGGATTATTGTGAAGGAATAAAAAGCCAGCAGAAGCATAACAAATTGGACCCTACTACAAGGAGCTGAAAAGGGCTCAACCATCCTATCACAAGACATCAAACAGTTAATGTTTTATCCCTGGAGTAGATAAAGCGAGCACACAGAGACACAAGCAACTTGACATTGCAATGGATTTGTGGCCTACATATATTTGTTGGTGTTGAACATCATGATTCTTATGAATGACTTGGTTGTGCATCTGCACCAAAAATAAAGATAATTGGTTATGTACTGAGGCTGACACGTCAGTTTGATGTCATATGCTGTATATGCACTTTACAATTTGTTACACTGGAATTCAAGGGAATGTACAAGGGTTATGATGACTATTTTCTGTTCTGTGGTAATATACTGTGCTGACACGGATTTCCTGCATTTAAATGATGAAGCTCAGTTTGCACAATGCATCTTTTTAATCAAAATTTCTGTGTAGGAGCTCTATCTGACTACACTGATAATGTGTGATCTGGTCATGCAGTTGGGACATATTCGGTCACCCCTTATGTCACACTATAAAAAACAAAGATGACAATTTTAGTCATGCATGAACTAAAATAGCAGTTAGTGATGTGATGTTTATTTTCTGTTCCATTTGTAATTTTGTAATTATGTACTTCTAAGCACTTTACATACTCAACATATTATACATATTTTACATCATTACATTTGTTTATACTGGTGTGAAACTGAAAGATAATTCACATATTTTATTTTGGATTTTTACTAATGCACATTTCTTAAATTTTATTTTATACTTCTTCATTTATATCTTTACTAATTCTTATTTTAATACCTTTAATTTCTACTTCTATTATTCTCTATGCTTGGCATCAGTGACTGTACGAACCACTATTTCCCCCTGGGGATAAAAAAAATAAATCTGATAATAATAACTTTATAAAGCTGTCATCTTTTTTCATAATGTACAATCTCAACCGGATATTGCTAGTTAAAAATATGGAATGATAGTGTGACAGTAGCTGTGTCCGAAACCATCCCCTATCACGGATATAGTGCACTATATAATGTGTTCGCCATTTTGTAGTGGTGTCCGAATTCTCTGCTGTAAATTTCATCCACTATATAGTGCACTATAAAATGCCGACAATACACAGCAAATTTGAGTGTACTTACTATGTATACTACATTCAGCTCTCGTCTACCACAATGTAATGAGGTCGTGCATTTCCGGGGGGAAAAAAATTCCAACGTAGTGTCCGAAATCTTGTTTGGTTATTCCCTATATTGTGCACTATTTATTACACACTACATAGTGAATAGTGAATAGTACAATGAGGGGACGGTTTCGAACATAGCTAATGAGTCAGCAAACACAATACCAGCACCATGAAACCAATGCAGCCAAATGGAGTGAAGTCATCTTTCATTATAATTTTAACGTCTGTGCTTTTCGTAATGTGACATGTCAAGATGCCTACTTGAAAAATGCCACTTGCCTGCTCTTTAATGATTAAAGAGCAGTTGTATCACCCAGTTGTATGGCAGCCTAGATTGGGCCCAGATTGCCGTTTCCTCCAGGGCCCAGATTGATACAATCCACAAGTGGATTGTATCAATCTGTTAAAATCTGGATGAGTAAAGCAACTCTTTCCCTCTCTCAAAATTCAGCTCTTACTGAAAAAAATCACTGCACCGGTACTGATCTGACACAACTGAATGACATGCAGAAAGGAGTATGAATGTATTCTTGACAGCTGCCAAATGTGAATCTCACCTGCACGCTTGTGAACCACCAAACAGGTTTGTGCAGGACTAGGAGAGCGACTGAAGTTGAAAACAAAGCGAAAGCAGTACTTATTCCTCCCTGGGTAAAACACAGAACAGTTGAATTCTGTCTCATTCTCTCCCTGAGTCAGCCAGTTAAAGGCCAACAGCGGAGACGATGGCTCCTCTGGTCCAAACCCCACAAGTGCTGTTCCAACTGCTTCCATGCTGGAGGAAACGGCAACCCCTCTCCCACCACCTGCATCCTTATACAGCAATACTTTCCCATTGATGTGAGCACAAGGTGGCGTTATTAGTTTGACAGTCATAGTCCCTTCACAGCCACTCCTGTAAGCATTGGGGTTTTCCACCAGCAGCTTATAGGAGAAGATACGGGACAGGTAGAGAGGTCCAGAGCTCTTCACATCCTGCGCTGCATGAGGAGACCGTAGAGCCACTCGTATGAAGTCTCTCTCTGTGAAGGGGAAGGCACAGGACAGCTCAACACTCTGGGAACGGAGGGGTTTGATGGGGTGTCGTGTGCGTGCTTGGACCTTGTCAATGCTGTTTCGTCCTATCTGGTTGTACTCCATGTAGCTCACTTCCAGGAAGAGAGCCGAGTCAATGCCGCTGGAGCAAGCCTGAAAGTGTTCATTAGTGGATATCCCAACCTGAGAGAGGCAGAGGAAGAGAACTATGAACAGTCATTATTCTGCAGCACAATAAACCAACTTAGTGAGTAAAGTTTGAGATCTTGTTTGTCTTGCCTGAAAAGATCCTGAGTGGTTTGCGGCCCTGTCTACTGCGATGTGAAAGGTGGGCCACTGCACCTGCAGTTCTGAACTCCACCACCAGGCAGTGCTCTCTGCGCTGCTGTCATGTGTGCCATTCTCATGAGAAACGACAGAGATGCTGGTCTGCCTCAGCAGGAACCGGAAAGTTCCTGCATACAGGAAGCAAGAACAGTTGAACTCCACCCTACCGGCCGGTTGGTTGTTGGGGAGAATCCTGGTGAGAAGGGTGGTGTTGGTTTCTGTGTTGACCAGAGCGAGGCTCATGTTGCGGATGGAGGTGCTGTTGGATTTTGTGCTGAAGTCCACAAATACACTGGCGTTGCTAAGGGCAACGTGGAAGGAGGGCCAGATATTGAGCCCTGCAAAAGCTGCAGAAAGGATACACAGAAGTGAGATAGGGCAAAGGAGCGACCACTGTACCGATCATACATGCACCGTGCATGCGCAATAGGTAGACAATAAACAATAAGCCGTCCATCACTGAGCCCATACGATGTGTTTCTGGCTCAGTTTACTGCAGTCATTCAATAACATGATATTATCTAGATATAATAAATCCTAAAATGCCACCAAATCCTACACACTGGACCTTTAACCAGACAATTTTACCAAAAATATCCTATACCTAAACAGATTTTAGGTTTTGGTGGCATCTAGCATTGGGGCTGCTGAGCTGAAACTTCTCCCATGTGCCAAGTGTGTAGAACTACAAATATACAATGGGTTAAGTCAAAATGCAAATGGCCCTAAAAATCTACAGCCAGTGTTTTTATTTGTCCTTTTTGGCTTGCTACATATCTGTATGTAGATA
The DNA here is from genome assembly GCF_008729295.1 of Plectropomus leopardus. Taxonomy (NCBI): domain Eukaryota; kingdom Metazoa; phylum Chordata; class Actinopteri; order Perciformes; family Serranidae; genus Plectropomus; species Plectropomus leopardus. Next base: position 20,403,212 of record NC_056475.1, read on the forward strand.
TAAATTCTTATTTTCAGATGATTATGAACTGATAAAAGCATAGTTGTTAATTGCATATGCTATTTCTGCTGATAAATGCCCTTAAATACTACACACTGGAACTTTAATGTTTCATCTGTATGAGAAGTCAAATGGGAAAGGTCATTTTTTGAAAAAAATTACATAACAATTACGGAGGAAATGTAACCTAATTGCTATGCAGTGTAACTTTTGACAACATAATTGTGCATGATGATACCAAAAAAGAAAAAAATATCCCATGTTCAATAATATAACACTAAATTATGCATCGGCTTAGTGGTGCCAGTGGTTCAATTTTAATGACCACAAAGCCACAAATGATGACATTTACTCAATAAAACTAAATAAGCTCAGTTTTCAGCACATACAATGTAGGTATGTTTGAGTAATTTAATGCAATATCAGTACTTAGGGAAAAAGTAAAAATGTTGCAACACAGTAGCACATTATTTCAAGAGCTATTGTGCTATATAGTGAGTAAATCCTGTTGTGCAAACCTCACATCCTCACAAAGCAAAGAGGGTGTGGGAAGAGGAAGAGGCTGCCCCTCCAATACTCCCTTCATTCTTCTGCCTTTTCCTCACATCCTGTTTAAGTTAACATGCGTTACCTTGATCTACTGAATTGAAAATGACAGTGATGAAGACCAAACATGTAGTCATGTTATTAAAATGTTTTAAGACTCACCATATCCCATGAGTGCCAGCAGGAAGGGCAGCAATGAGACAGCCTGTGGCATTCCGATGTCCGTGCCTCTGTTTTCTCCTTCACCACATGACTGTCCTCCTCCAACATCCCTGACCTCTACAAATCAGATGCAAATCACAAAATGAAAAAACAAAACAAAGAATCCACATGAAGGCAGCAGGCAACAACAAACTGTGCTTGTGGAACAGGGTCAGGAAGATGTAGTGCACTGATCTGAGGTATGAAAACAGGAAGGCTAGAGCATGGAGCTGTGACCATAAGTTTTTTAATTTAAGAGTGGCGTCTTCCTCTTCCTTCCATCTTCACAATGGGCAAGGAGAGCTGCCATTATGTAGTTGCCCATAACAAATATTTATGAGGCATACAGCCAAATCCTTGTTTGGTTGTTTTTAATGATTTTTTCCCCCCACTTTTTGTTTTCCTACTGTTTTCTTAGACAACAATAGACTTTTGGCTTTCTTAGAATGAAAAAGGAAACTTTGAATTGATTTGATTTTTTGCATTGAGCTGCTACTACAGTATATAATATTCCTCATATTATAGTTTACATTTCCACTCAAATGTAAACTATTGGGGTCTACTTTACACAATATGGACTAATTAAGGATGCAATTAAGAAAATCAAGTTACTTGAAAGCACTGTAGCAGGGTCAAACAACTTTCTTTGTATGAAGCCTATACTAAGATGAAGAGTTCAATCATAGACTGTATACAGTCTACAGACTACAGTATATAGACTGTATACAGTCTACAGACTACAGTATATAGACTGTATACAGTCTATGAGTTCAACAGAGTCAACTTCAACCCAGATTGTTAGCCTAGCTTTAGGATTTTGACTAATTTATCCTCAGCTCAAATGAAACTGCACTTTGGCACCAGAAAGGCTGAATTTCATTTCTTTGAAAATATTTCAATAATAAAACTCCACCTCTTCAAATTATGAAGCTTGTACATTATTCTACAACTGGCTGCGAATTAACCTACGTAAAATTTAACAAGCCTTCTGGCATATGCTGGTCATTAACGTCGCATTTTTTAAACTGGAAAATAAATCGGTGGTACTCACATTTCTTGTTGACACAGCACAGCATTATTCCTCTCAAATTCCCTACACAACATCCGGCAGCAACGGTCCCTCCATGTGTTTTAATACATTTCTTATGATAAACTGATAAATTGCTGCTGGTTTCAGTGATAGTCGGTGGGACGAGCGTCACAGATCAAACACAGTTCTCCGAATGCGCGCGCCTGTGTTCAGAGCGCGCGAGAGGGAGATCCGCTCACAGTCACTTCACGGTCAACAGCAGGGCGTACTAAAATATGATGTGCTACTCGCTATTTGTGTCCCCTCAAACGTACTGTGACGTGGTGGTATACAAACCAATAGGCTACTTTCTTTCGTGAACAATTCAGAGATTAATGAGAACGATTGAGAAAATACTTGAAAAAAACTAAACTTTTTATTATCCCAACCTTATGTTTCTTTTTCACAAAATATTTTAATAGCTTGTTTACGAATGCCTTTTCCATTCATGTTTTGATGTCTCAAAATGTATATTAATGGGAGCATTACCATACAAGATTAAGCAAAACTAGTTTTCATAATGGTTGTGAACCTCTGTGATACAATTGTTACACATTAATTTCCAAAATATAGATTCTCTAGTACAGAAGTGCCATGAAGCATCTTCCCAAGCAGGTCCATTTATAAGAGTTGATTTTGTATAAGGGCATACAAAACAAAAACACAACTTAAAGACCCTTTTGTCTTCTCTTAGTTTAAACATTGCATCATACCGTGTAAAAATGATATTTCAGCAGATTGTTATCAGTTTGAACAACAGCCACCTGGGGCATTAAAAGATTGTGGAAGGTGACTACATGGAGAAATATGTGAGATTCAGCAGATAATCTATCATCCACTCCTTCAAATGGCAGTCACACATAAATGTTTTCTTATGTAAACGGCTTGTTACATCTAAAAGAAACTCATGATATAGTCATATGAATATTCAGACAGAATTGACACTGTGTATTCCAATAGGCCTGGGAGGCACAAACATTGTAAACAGCAGAACCATTCATCTCACACAATCAAATTCATCTAACCCTAACCCCTAGCCCTAACCCACCCTTCAAAACTCCATTGATGAAAGGAAACATTATTGAGATTTGGGCAGATGACTCCCAGCCATTCAGGATATTCATTAACTTAAATGCACCATTAAGTAAAGCCATATCAGCATGTAGGAACAGGACCTATTTTGTTTCGAAAAACCAGAGTTAAATGTCACGCATGAGTACTTAATTATTATGATCAGACCCTCCGCAATTCAGGTCTGGAGATTCCTTGAAAACAAATGAGACTATCGATAAGTGAACCACATGGCAGGGTAATCTAATCAGAGCTTTGCAGGCCTTCATTTTACCTCCAGAAAGAGACAGCAGAAAACAGCAAGCTTCTACGGAGATGAAACAACCTTACTGCTCAGCTCACTTCACATTGGGAACAAAGGACTGTTCAATTGTGTGTGTAAAAAGCCCTAAAGGGACACAGAGATTAAAAATAAAAGAACAGTTACGCTCCCAGCAAAAAGTATAACGTTTAAACATGAAGCTACTTAGACCAGGTGGTATTTATTACAATATGCTCCACATATTTATTACCACCTCTGCAGTTATATGATATACTGTGAGCAGATACATGCACTTGTTTTTAAAAGCTTCACTGTGCCAATTAATGGGGTGCTTACCTTTCAGTTTGGCTTCAAAACAGTCATAACTGGAATTTCTACAACATAACGTCTGGAGTGAAGGGATTACCTGCCTGAAAAATGACATTTGGCAATATGCCTAATATTTTTATTAGCTTTAACCAAACTGACAGCAGATCACTCATTCATTTTATCTGTCTTTTCTTGAATGTGTTCCAGACAAAGGCTATTAAAGTCAAAGACGGTTTGACTGGAGAGGAGGAAAGAATCAAGATTGATGATGAAGACTGAAGATGTAAATTAACTGTTACCAGGACATCTGGGCATGTTCTCTCCCACTGCAGAAGTTAACACAGCTTGACAAGATTAATTTCTTAATTTCTTGTAAAACGGTATAAGATCTGCGACACAAGCATGTGGAAAAAAATGTACTCTGTATAGTCCATTAAAAAGTCCATTTTCCTAAACTTGTTTATTACTAAACACACATGACAATCGCTCCACCAAGCAGAGCAAAACCTGGAACACTTTGCTGCATGTACAGTATTTGCAGAATCTTGAACATTTCCTGGAAAAGTATCCAACTGATAAATTTAAAAGACAGAATCTAGCTCTCCAACAGTTAGAAAATAGACTGGACCAAATTTGACACAGCAGGCACTCTGCTGCTGCACATCAGTATGCATCACCTCTATATGCAAAGGATCAGTCTGTCAGTAGAGACAGTGCAGCCCAGTTGAAGTCATGTTTTCTATCTCAACAATAACGACTGGAAACAGGTCAAAAGAGGTTCGGGTAGAATCTCAAACCCTCAACAGAGTCATCTCTACACAGGTGGCCCATCTTCTCCGCCAGCAACAAACTGAAGATGAGGAGAGAAAAGAGAAGATGATGCAGAGAAATTAAAAAAAAGAAGAAAACATGTAACTGTTCTCATTGTTGTAAAACCATTGTGTATCTATGATTGAACATACCGCTCTTTGGACAGAAGAACAGAGAGACCCAATAGCTTTGCAAACTCCTCTGCTGTCAGAGAGCCTTTGTCTGAGACCTGCATTAGAGGAAGATGATGAAATGAGACAGAGATTAAGATAAAAACGTGACATATCTTGATTTTTAAAAAAATAGATATATCAATGCTGTTTGATCATTGATGTCAATGTCAGTATAATGTTTGTAACAGGGAAAGCTTACGCTGTCCAGTGCTGACGCTATCATTTCCTCTTCGCTGTGAGACTGCAGCTGGACCACCATCACACCGCTGTCAAACACACGCAGCCTACAAAGAGGGCAAGATGGATGAATGAAACAGTGTGTGAGAGATATGGACAGATTTGTGCTGAATGATCTTTAGTAAGCTAAAATCGGGAGCTAGCTAAAGAACATCTATCAGTTTTCGGGTACTACGACCAGCATGGTGAGGAAACAGGCCAGTATTTTTTTTAAACTCTGGGAAGTGACAGGAAATGACAGTTGCGGAGGTCTGGACAATACTTCCAACAACAGGAAGCCAGGCAGGAAGAGCCTGGACTCTGTAAAGCAAGCAACGACTCTGCCCTTTATTCCTTCAATAAACACACAGCCTGGTCTAAATGACTGTATGAAAGTGTGCACGGAAAAGTTAAACAATACAAAGACAAACAACACTCACCTCAACGGGAGCTTCAATGACTCAAACATCTTGCAGGCGTTTACCAAATCTTCTGGAGATAAAAGCTGTGCAAAGAGAAGGAAAAGTAACCTCAGTATCTTACACCGAAGATGTTTGTGTGTTGTGTGAATGTATTGACTGCAAAGTAGTTACATGCCCACTCAAGTATGATAAACTGTTTTGTGTGCGCATTTGTGTGAACATTACCTCCATCCCTCTAGCGCGGTTGACGAGACAGTACACCTCAGTGAGAGCCATCATACCTCCACGCTCCTGAGAAAAATGAAGAGAAAAAGAGCCAGAAACGGACAAGAAAGAAGAGAAAGTATTTAAACGAGTGCCTGATCTGTGCCTGTGTTGATGTAAATACATGACACATGCAAAATTGACACCTACCTCTAGAGGCGCCTGTAGCATATCTCCTAGCTGCTTAGCCAGCTGCATATGGTAATGTGTACCTGATCCATATGTTTCCCTGGTAACGGGGTTAGCAATACCCATGCTCAATAGGTAGGACTTAAATCGTATTGTCTGTAAAGCAGAAAATATTTGTTAATAAAAAGCAAACTATTTGAAAACCAACTTGTGGGCAATTAATTGTAAACATGCATGGTGTAGCAGCATTTTCTAATAACACCATCAGTTGTGTGTATAGATGAGAATATCACTTAAAGAATTTTATGATTAAAAGGTAAAGATTGCTGCATGTACATTAATTTGAAACTACAGCGATAGTCTCTGTTTCTGTGTGTGATTATGCTGTTCACACTCTCACCTCATCTTCTGTAATGTCTCCCTGCTTGTCTTTGATCTTATTGGCTATAGATCTGGATAGCTCCACCATCTCTTTGGCCTTTTAGTTTGTAAGACAAGTATTCAGTTAATTGCAAAATCATTCAGTTAATTGCACAACATAGCAGTGTATTATCTTAAAGGGATACCTCAACCACAAAATGATCACTTGTATATCAGTTATTCACCTTACATTGAATTCAAGACAAAAACCAAAGTTTTTTTGCATGCCTCCACAGTGAAAACTGAAAAAATTCTTGATGAATTGGAGTAAAAGGGGGTCCGCATTTATTATGCTTAGTACGTGCATTTTTGCTAAACCATAATATTAAACACTTAAAACTCTTAAATGTCACAGTCTCACGGATGTACAAGTAGCACTTGCGCAGGAGTATGTGAACAAATGTTTGATCATTTTTTTGTTAAACGTAGCCCCCTCCAATTCAAATCATCAAGAACTATCTAAGTTTTTGGATTCTTTGTTCACTATGGAGGCATGCGAGAAAAAATAACAGTTTTCTTCACAAATTTAGTGTAACACAGGATGAGTAGCTCATATACCAATGGTCATTTTATGAGTGAAGTATTCCTTTAACACAGGTTAGATATCCAGGTTTATGTTAACAATTACACAGTATTACTGTTAAAAATAATATAAAAAGGGCTTCAAAAAGGTCTAGAAATCTGTGAATCAAAAACCACAGGAAAATGTCAACATACAAAGGGAAAACATGTCTTACCTTTACCATCAGTTTACTGAGGTCCTCAAAGGCCTGAAAAAAAGAGACTAAATGGGTAATAGTGCTCAAAAATGTTCACAATTAAATAACCACAAAACTTCATGGCTACAGATGTCATTTAAATATCATTCCACAGCAGACCCATCCCTCCTCTGGCTGATGATAAAACTGAACATTGTCCTTCACCCCACTTTTTATGTCATACCTTTCATTAAGCTAAATATATGTGAATTTAATTTAATTTAATTGACATTCAAGACATACATACAGTATGTGCACCAGTGGTTGTTTTAACACACAACTTTGTGGTTGCCTAACGATTGTGGTCAGCTTGAATTCATGTCAGTCACAATAAATTCCAGTGGTGTTTTTGGCAGACAAAAAAAAATGTTCAATACATTCACAGAAACTTCTTTAATTAAATCACTTATGCTCAGTGTGTTCAAGGTCATTTTTATAGATATGTCTGAATACTTCAGCTTTCATATTATTAGAATATTTTTCTTTTCAGTACCTCAGAAATGTTTTTGTCTGTTTCTTTCCTCTTCTCCTCTATCTTCCTCTCAATGCCAACAATCCCCACAGCACGTGTCCTTCCTGCCTATATGACCACAAAGGAAAGAATAACACACGTAGTGAAACTGACAGGCAGTTTAAAGGCAGCCTTGAAGGACAAGGAAAGACAAACAGTGAGGAGGGAACAAACTGTGGTTGACTGCTGTTACAGTACATAAATCATTTTTGGTGGCAGTGAGTTCATAGTGTCTATCAATAAATAATGATGGAGTCAAACAGGCTACACAGAAGCTTAGTTTTACTTTTGGTGTTAGTTACAGAAATTGATGTTAAAGCCAATTTCTACTAACTGAGCAATGTGTGTCACTATTATGTATCAGCGAAAAGTCAAAGACAGAAGAATAAGACTATTTTTACTGCAAAACCCCAAAATACAGAGACAACACTGCCATCCTGTGGAACATTTTTGAAATGTGTCACTCCCATGTACATCATCTATAAAACAGTTTGGCTGATACAGTTAATGTCCAGTGGTGTGGAAACAAATTGCATAATGCTCTGGTATACCAAATCCAGCAATATAAGACAGTGGACAGGAAGAGATTCTAGTCGGATGAGAAGGAACATCCACTGTGTCTCTAACCTGTGAGCCGGTCCCTGTGGAGATGGGTTGTGAAACTGGTGTATTCTCCCATCTCTTCTGAGTCATTTCCTCTGTCAGCCTCCTGTAAAACTGCCAGTAAAATGACACCATGTCACTTCCAGATAATGGACAATCAAACAGTCTCATTATGGAGGTTTTCATTATGGAATAAACAGTAAGTACAAAAAAATAAATAAATGAGAGAGCTCTTTTATAAGTGGGACTACCTCAATCTGCCCGTGTTCTTTGAAGGACAGCTTGATGAATGAGTACTTGCTGTGTTGGTAAGGACCTGGCTCCTTGTTAGCAGGTGCTGGGTGCAGGTGGATAACTATTTTTGCACTAGAGGATGAGAGAGTCAAATAGTTAATTTACCATTTGCATCTTGTATATTGAAATTATTGTTGCTGTCAATAGTGCAATAGGGTAGCACCACTGCGTCCCCTGTTTTTACAAATAATGGTAAAACCTCCAAACTCACGGTTCACCTGCCAATTTATTTAGTTTCTTTATTTTTTTGAGCTTTCAATTGCATGGGGCTGTGATATTTTTCCCTAAATACAACTACCAGTGATCCTTTGATCAAAGTTCCATATTTAATTCACATGATGGCAACTGAGAAAACTTCATCCACTAATGAACACAACAAGATGCAGTATGTTGCTCAAAAAGGGTATAAATAGGACCTTTATTTAAGAGTTTTTCTTATTCGTGTGTTTGTTTGTTTGATCAAATAACACATTTTCGTATAGAGATAGAGAAACTGTATTGTCCACCTCAGTAGAAATTTGTCTTTGGCTTCGCTCAGACACAGCAAAGATATATACAAGCACATAAAACAGTACAACATTAAAAACGCATAAAGGTAAAATATACAAGATACGATAGTCCAAACAGGCAGGCAAAAGCAATATCTTATATAAATATTAATAAATAATAAATGATAGCACATCTTACAAAAAATATTTTTTTCAGGTACAATTATTCTGTGTTTACTGTCTGAAAGGCATATGAAATGAAGGACTTCTTATAAATATTACAACTGTTTTTTGGGACCCTAAATTAACGGCCAGACGGGAGCAGCTCAAACTCTGAGTGTAATGGATGTAAGGCATCTGCAATTATATGTTTGGCCTTCCTGCGTACAGCACTGTCAAATATATTGCTGAGTTGTTTCTGTGATTCGCCAATCACCTGCAATGTTGACTGAATCTTGGAGAGCTTGTTTTGCCCTTTACACTCAAATTGCCATATCATGCTGTTATGACCACACAAAATATTGTTTGCTCATTTTTTAATCATAATATTGAATCCCTACTTCTCATTTCTGTAGTAACTGTAGAAACCACAAGGTTCATTTCCTCACCTCTTTCCTATTCCTGCAGCCTGCTCCTCAAAGAAGATGATCTGTGACAGGGGCATAGCTATACAGCATTCCTGCAGAAGGTGATTTAAATACACAAGTCATCGTCTGAGTCAGCAAACAAAATGTAAGAATACAAATTTGCGAACAACAGCACCAACTCTCACACAATCACTGCTGTCTTACATGATTTTTAACGTCCCTCCAGATCAGCCGATGGGTGCTCAACAAGGCAACTCCAATATCCAGTTTAGCCTGGTACAAAGGCAGGAAAGACCAGTGCGTTATTATTTCTTCATATTGTATCACCTAAAACCACAATGATGTAACCGAACTCCATCGGCATCCCATGTACAGCGTCAATGTTGCTGTTTTATTTGACCATTAACATCGTTGCATGTTAACTTTTAGCTGCTGTGTTGTGTCCGGCCACAAACTTATATAAAACTATACCTTATCATCACCGTCATACAGTCTGACACCTCGTTGCTGGATAACTAAAGTTTCGTTTATTTCTAGGAGCCCATTTGACCACCAAAAGCGGTCCATTTTTGCTGTTTTAACAAAAAGAAAATATTGCGGACGAGACCAATTTTATGTTTACTTCCTGTACGCTGCCTGGGATCGGCCCGACACTGCCTGCAGAGAAACTCTCAAATAACACATACAATAATACAAGCTGGAATCAATTGTATCGATAATCATATTGACAGTAGATACATTTTTTGTTCTGATAATTTTACCCAAACTATCTGAAATGTGTCGTTTTAAAACAGTTTGCTACACGATGTCTTTTCTGACAGGCTGCCTCAGAGGGGTCCTCTCCGGTGTTGACGTTACTAGCGCCAGCTGTCAGAGGAAGCTAGGAAGCTGCTATCTTTCTTAGCGCTTTATTATGAGATTTTTAATGAATCTTTACATTTTCTAGTCTAGATCGAAATGATCGCTATCACTGGATTTAAACTGAACTTGAGTGAACATATTTACATTTTTTTCGCATTTCCTAGTGTCTTTGTGTTGAGCAGTGTACAGCATTGAGGTAGCTGTAGCTGGCTAGCTTGTTGTTAGCTGCGGACAAATCTGGTGCAGACAGGTTTTGCACTGCAGACACAGCTTCTCTTGTTTGGAAGTCATTGTTCATGGGCGGAAAGTTGTATTATATATAAGGACTGTAAAGACCATGCAGTTATATTACAGACCTAATGATTTACTGTGGATATGCAATGTTTTTAATTATGCTTTCGCAGCATTATGAATTAAATCAGTAACGTTGGATTAGTAACGTAGTAATAAGACATTTTATCTTGGATCGCCTTATCTGTTGTATTGAAAAAAGTGTATTTACCAATTGCGTGTTAGCCTAATATAACTGTAATTATTGATAAAGGCGAACGTTTGAATCAACAAAAATGGATAAGAAATCATTTGATATAGTCTTGGATGAGATAAGAAAGGTAAGGAGTGTTTAATCCCAAACTTTGCGTTCGATTTAAAATGTGAAATCATTTCAACTCCGGGATTTGACAATTTTTCTTTCTGTGTTTCAGTGCGTCCTGACCGACCAGCGGATCAAAGCCATAGAGCAGGTGCATGGGTATTTCTCCAGCGAGCAGGTAAGTGTCCAAACAGCACCACTATCATGTGATCACACTAGAAAGACAGAGTCCCCACACATCTGTGAAATCCTCATAACTCGCGTGTGTCGCAAAGCTCTTAAACGCACATTAGAGGATAACATAGTCCGAAAATACATCTCTATCCCTCATATTTAAATCTGATAGTATTACTAGCTCTACACTTACCTTATAACCAGTGCTGCATATGACTAGAGTTTAACAATGATTTTTTATGTACAATGGAACTCTTGTGTTATGTTTTGTTACTCCATACTGATGATAAATGGTGGAGATGCAATTGCTGTTTTACTGTCAAACAACGGTTTGCAGCTCTAGTGTTATGAGCTGAAATACTTTCTTGAACATTTGCAGGTGATGGAGATACTGAAGTATTTCTCATGGGCGGAACCACAGATAAAAGCAGTTAAAGCTCTGCAGCATGTAAGTAAAATGTGCTTTAAGTGATCAGCGCCACAATTTATGATTTGCATTGATTAATGTGTTTATTCATTTTTACTGTGCTAAAAAAATATCTAAGTTTGTAAAAACAAGTACGACATTAACATTAGTGAAGCTGTAAAATGTATTATGTTGTGTTGAATTGCTACCTTTCTCTGTCATTGGTGTGTTGTACATTTCAAATTAAATATGTTTCCTCTTCTGTTGCCCTCAGAAAATGGTTGCAATCCCCACAACCAAAGTTGCAAATATCCTGAATTGCTTCACCTTCTCAAAGGACAGACTGATTGTCCTGGAACTAATAGCTTTGTGAGTACATTTTTAAATACACTGAAGCACCCTGAATGGACTGAAAAAAAGTTAAAACAAGTTGTAATTCTGCATTTCTATTCCCTTTCCAGGAATATTTCAGATGCTCAAAATTATCGTCCTGTTGAGGATTTGTTTCGCATACACTTGTCTGAGAAGAAGCGGGCTCGCAGGATACTGGAGCAAGTACGTTTACCTTTACAAATTTAATTACGGTGTTGTTTGTGTTCTCAGTAGGTTAAGAGAGAAACCCTATTTGTTAATCATACGTCTTGGTATCAGTACACTGTGTGGACTCCTTTTGTTAGCAGAATAAATATTGCCTTGTGATATGTACCGGGTCAACAAAATGATTCAATTGAAAAATAATAAAGCGATCTAAGATTAAGCTTTTAGAATAGCTTTGTGCAAGTATGCATTATCCTTGATGTCCCTAATAATATATGACAATATATGACAAACACCTTCTGTGTCACTAGGTTTGTAAGGTTGGATGCAAGGCTCCTGTTGCCATGATCTCCTCCTGTGGTATGATACCAGGAAATCCATACCCTAAAGGTAGACCCAGCCTGGTCAGTGGCACATTCCCTGTAAGTATGCACACAGCTCTCTGTTTAGCTCTCCTGAAGATCTAGATTTTGTTTTCCATGTTGGTGTGTAGGTCCGTATAACTTTTTTTCTGTTTGACCGTCATGTCTCAGTTTATTAGAGAACAGAACAAAGACCTTTAGCACTGTATGTGCGCAAATTAAAAAAGGGACTGTGAGTTATATCTTCATAAATTGTTGATATTGCATTTTGGATACTGTATAGTAAAGGTATTTTTGTAATTTACAAAGCTGGTAAAAAGTTGTGCTATAAACAGTGTTGTGTAGATTACACATGAAAGCTGAATACAACTAAAGAAGATGATTGGTGATTTCTCACTGTGAAAAACTCTGTCAGTGCCATACAAAATAATCAAATTGGGCTGTAATAGATGAATATGATACTGAGTTTATTTCTTTTTCTTCAGATTTTAATTTAAGTATATGACACAAAGTTGCAAATGTCTAATGATGTCTTTGTCTCTTCAAAATAAGCTTGACCATATAAAAATGGGTTTCTTTTATGATCACAGGGAATCCCTCCAGTAAAGAAAGAAGGTGACAAGAAAGATGAGCCCTCTAACAGCCTAGAGGGGAAAGGAATTGCTGCTCGCATCATTGGACCCTTCAAACCGGTATGCTCCACCCTGGGAATCACCTACTTATGATGTTATATGGCTGGGATGCCAAACACAAACCTCCTGAGTGACGAGACCTCACATGACTCATTACTATCATTGCTTTCATGTGATAGAAATGTCAACCCACATGTCAAAGTGTAGTATACACACTAATGATTGACCAGGGAGAGAATGTTAAATGGACTTGTCACTGAACAACGGAGAGCATGAGCAAACGCATGCAGAGACAAATGAGTAATGAATGAGTAAGACTACACTGACAGACACTCTTCTGATTTAGAAGTGAAACACTGAAATCGACTTTGCACTCCGTGCTCCAGCTAATTCTGTATAATGTACATGTTCTGATGACTGACGAGGCTATAAAAGATGTCTGACTTCTGCTATTCATTGATAATAATCATCTTGGAATATGGGAACATGACAGAAAAATGACCGCTATGTGCTGCATAACTATACAAAGCAGCTGTTTGATTTTGAAGTTTGAAGAATTTTCACTCAGCGGTATCCTCAGTGTAATCAATGTCTTAGTTGCTTTATACCAACTTGAATTAGAAAGTATGAGCTGAATAGTTAAGTGTTTTATATGTTTTGTCCTAGTTTCCCTCAACCTACAACCCTCATCGGCCTGTGCCCTACCCTATACCACCGTGCAGACCCCATGCCACCATCGCTCCAAGTAAGTAACGGCCCACGAACACGCCCATCCCTACTCTCCCCTTTCCTGCCATGTAATAAAACACTGTATACAACCGGTCACTGATAAGGAAGCAGACATGTAAGTTTGAGGGCTCTCAGACATTTGAGAAACTAATAATGCTGCTTTGAGTGGTTTTAGGTACAACTTGGCCTTTTCTTACTGCCATCTGGGATTGGTTGAGGTATCATTGCTAGTGGGGTGTGTGATTCTTTCTGTGTGGACGCTGTTAATATTTGCAATTGCCACTCAGGTGCGTACAACAACGCAGGCCTTGTTTCTGTGGGAGGGGTTATAACAGCCAACGTGCCCCCTCCCCCCTACAGCTCCACCCACAAAGTTGCAGGTATGATACAATGGAAGCGCGCGTGTGTGTGTGACAGCAAGTAGATACTCCTTTAAGCTTGCTGCCTAACTACCTGGCATGCTGCTTATTTGCGCTTATCAAGTTCAATGCCTTTTATCAGGTGAAGAATGCGCTTCTTACTTCTGGGGTACACTGAGTGACCAGAAAAATATGCCCCCATCTAATGCAATTCAATACAACAGCTGTGTATTTGATTCCTTTAATTCATGACTGTTTAAATGATGTTATAATGTTCGAGGGAGGTGTCGCTGTATTAGACTGCATTACATCCAGTGCAAACGAATTTCTTTTATATCTGATACACTGAAATGCGGTATTTGTTCTCTTCCAAATATGTATGAGAAGTAGGCTAAACGGAAAATTCAGCATTAACATGCAAACAATTGAAACAGTAGTCAAAAACAGGCTGTTGTATTGTATTGCAGAACAACATGCAGGTACTTCTGTTTTCTGGTCAGTCAGTGTTGTATGCTTTGGTGAACTGTGAGGATTGGGACTTTGGTTGCCTGGACTGGGAACAGCTTCAAACTAATGTCATTAATCTTTTTCTTTCTGGAATCATGCTGTGTGCTGGCATTTAACATGCATTGCCTGGGATAACGTTTTTGTTTTTTTTGTTTTTTTAAATGCACTAAGTTTTCACAGTTGATATACATCTTTTAGGGCCTTTGGGGAGATGTGTGTACACTCTAGGCTTGGGGGGTATCAATATATTATGATATACTGGGGTATTATAAACACTGTCAAGAATACAAACTCTACTCTTTCTATTAAACTGATATGTAGATGCTGTATTGAGGCGATGTATTACAGTACACAACATGCACCACCAGAGGTCAGTCTACTGCTGGAACTGACAGCTGAGCTGCGAAAGATAGTGACTGGAAAATGGTGGGGATAACATTACAGGACTGGGAAATTTTTTTTTAAAAAGCCCTTTCTCCTGTTAAGGAATATTACCTCATGTAACATGATGTTGAGATGACTTCTTACAACTACAAAATTAGTTTATTAGCCACATGATTTTATTCAGCACAGCATCTCAACAAGTATCATTGGGTCCTCCAGCAAGAGGAGCAGGTATTTCCTATCTATTCATGGTTCTGTGGGCCATAAGTATCTAAACACAGCAACACCTGTAGGCTAGACAAACTCATACATTCATACACATGCTACAATTACCAGCAGCTCACTTTTTTTTTTAAAACCACAAATACTGTTATATTGCATATACCCGGTATAATCTCAGGAAGGCATTAAAAAGTAGATACCGCCCAAGCCTAATATGCTAAAAGGTGTCTTATGTTGCAATAAATTGACAGATGTACAAAGCAGTGATAAGATAAGCACACTGTGCAATCAAAGTTAATTTGAGGTTACCAAGTTAATTATTCAAACATTTCCCCAAAGGTAAGAAGAAGACTTATTCCAATCGTGAAAATTATTAGAAAGATTTTCCATGTATTAAGTCATACGCAGATGTGCTCTCTGGCTATTCCTCCTTGCTAGGTCTATTCTTTTTTAGATGTAAGTGGACTGCTTTTTCTACAATAGTTTGTTGGGTCTTAACCCATTCTGTCTGTGTCCTGGAATGAAATTTGCTTTGAACAATAACACTATTGATCGGAAAAAAAAATGTATTTCATCTTTTTTTTTCTTAATAGTACTTGTTGTTTAGATGATCTTTTTCACCAAATCTGATCTTTTTCTCCCTCCAGGTTATGCCAAACCAGGCAATCCACAGCACACCACACCTGGAGTCAACAGCGGGCCCCTCCTCATCCCCCATGGGTCCACGCCTTCTACCCCTGTCCAACCCCAAGCTTCTCCTGCTCAGCCACCTCCAACAACCCCTATCACACCAGTTTTCCCCGGCATGGTGCCCTCTCACAACCCAAATGCCCCCTCTCCCTCCCCTGCTCCATCCCCATCTGTGATCAAAGCAGGTCCACAGACCCCCACTGGCCATGCCACACCTACACCCTCATCTGTCATTAAAGCTCACACCCCTTCAGGCACCCCTTGTGGAACTCCCATCCCCGGCAGCGGGGGTTTTTCACCTTCCCCGTTCCATGGCGTTTCCCGACCTGGCACCCCTGCTACCTCCCGCAGCGGCCCAGACCCCTTATCTCAGACGAACTCCATGGGCTCAACTCAGCAGAGGGTTTATTCCCAGTCCACAGACCACCAGTCAGGACCCACCCACCCTGGCATACACCCACAATCAGGTAACCCCTCTGGGTCAGTGATCAGAAGTTACACCCCCTCTGCACCATCCACTCCAGTTATTCCAAACTGTTCCACCCCAGGCCCCAGTCCCAAACCCTCGCCAGCTCATTCTGCACAGATTCAGGCCGCCATGGCTGCGGCTGGAGCCCTGAACAGACACACCGGGGGGAGTAACAGTGGCAGTAACAGCCCTGTGCCTTCTGCTTTCAAAGGCACCTCTCGCTCTGGCACTCCGTCTCTTAGCTCGCTTGTGGTACCAGGTTCTGCGCAGGCTGCCCTAGCTCGCTCCTTGGGTCTGTCACACCCCTCAGGTTCTCCTCAAGTCTCTCTCTCTAGTCCTGTTGCCATCACCGGCCTCCAAGGTCTGTCCTCCAGCCCGGCACCCTCTCATTACCCCGGCCTGTCCCCCTTTTCCTCACTTTCCTCCTCGCTCCCTTCTTCCTCCATGCCTTCTTCCATGCCTGCAATGCCTCCCACTACCAACATTTCAAACCATCCACAAACCTCCATCTACCCAGGCCTGACTTCCAACACTGCCCCTGCCGCAGCCTCCCCCTTCGGTCTGGGCCTCACCTCTGGCCCCTCTATATTCCCAGGCCTCCCGCCTGGGCCTAGCACTGCTGCCTTCCCGGGGTTGGGGGTTTCAGGGGGCCACGGCGCTGGGAGCCCTGTGTTGTCTTCATTCATGGGACTGCCAGGGGCCTCTTCGTCTTCAGTAGCATCCGTGGCACCTCTGCAGGCAGCTGCAGTGGCAGCAGCAGCTGCAGCTGGAGTTCCATCATCATCGCCAGTTTTGCCAGGCTTTGCGTCTGCTTTCAGCTCAAACTTCCAGCCTGGGTATGTGAGCTCTGAAAAATAATTAATCTCAAATAAACCTAATATTTTTTTATTGATTTCCAAATATTATTTCATTTAGCTTATATAAAAAGTCCAGAGCAGCTACTGAATTCTAATGTAGGTCTCTGAATGCCAATTTTGCTAACCGTTACAGTCGTCCAATTTTGTGTCTCCATTTCCAGTGATCAGAGTAGTTAGTGGTCAGGATTGTCATTGATTTCTGCTTAGTGTAAAATGGCTGTATAAATGACACCATAAATCATGTATATTGATTTTCCACTTTGGGGGTTTATAGGTGGAAACACTGCACCTTAGTGCAAAGTCCTACTGTGAAGTGTCAGGCGTAGACTTTGGTTTGTGTTGTCTCAGAGTTCTAGGTGGTTATTGTCTGCCATATATTACGCATGTTATCTTTTCAATGAGCAAGTGTTGCACAAATGCAAGCCTCACATATTGTTGACAGTTCACGCACTCAAGAAGCAGGTGGATCTGTCTTTGAAGAGCTTTTAAATGAGCAAGCTTGACTTAATATGTTCATACAAAGGGAGTGCCAAATTTGTATAGAATGTTAAGAAAAAATATAAACCCATGTATACTTAGGATGAATGTTAAATCCAAGCATACACCACCTTTACACTAGTTTTCCTATCACTGTTATTTATAAGAAACAATATCCACTGCATGCAAACAGATTTATAGTTCCAAATTTTTTGTTTTAGACATTTTGATTAATGTGCTTATTTGCTTTGTGGCGGAGTAGAGTGCTGTAACCTCTTGGGTCTCCTTTTCTTTTTTTAAATACAGATTAAACAGATAAGATATAGTGTTAAGGCTAGCTGCTAAGCTAACAGGATGTTACATGTGAAAAAAAATGTGAGAATATGTCTTTTAATCTTACTCTCTGCCATGCATATTTTCTAAAATATTAAATAGTTTCTTTGAAGTACAACGCAAAAAATAGTCATTACGAGTCTTACAGTCAAAATATGTTCCTGTTTTCCATCTATCGGTATGTAAGAAAATACTGACATTGGTGGAAGTGACACTTCATATATTATTCATATATTCATATTTATCAAATCATATATTATCACACTAGATTAAATTTAGCTCTGTAATCACTGTTTTTTAATTTTTTTTTTTAAACACAGCAGATAAAGAATAATGTGGAATAACATTACAAGTAAAATAACACTGTGTGTGTTCTACGTGTTATAGGTTGAGCAGTGGACTCCAGCCTCCAGGAAGCAGCGGGTTCCCCGGCTTGCTGTCCTTCCCTGGAGTACCAGGCTTCTCTCCCTCTGCCTCCCCTGCTACCCTCAGCGGCCTCCACAACCCAGCCATGCAGTCTGCACTGCTGCAGGTAGGCACACACGCTAACACACTATACTCTGGCAGAGTATAAGTATTTGAATATCAGTTTGATAAAAACTTCGCTCCTACAAAAACACGGCTTTTCTTTGTCTCGCTCCAGGCTCATCCCACATCTGCTTTGGAGAGCTTTCCTCCTCAGTCCAACAGCTTCACCAACTACCCTGCAGGGCCAGGAAACCCCTTCCCCCTCCAACCAGGCTTGCACCCCCAGTTGGGTTGGCAGTGAAACACACACTACACTTTGAAACATTGAGTACACTTACACGCTGATCCCTATCGTACACCCTGCCCTACCTTTTTAGCAGCTGACACGTTTTCTTTTTTGGCCTTGAACTCTGAAGAGCACAGGACAGATTGAAAGAGTGTCAGTAATGCGTATGTTACAGCCAGAACGACTTACTGCTACAGGAAACACAATCATGAAAACAGATACATTTCCTACATTATTCATAGTGAACAGTTGTAAATATCAGTTGTCAAAGTTGTTAGGTTTTGAAAGTAGACCGTAACTGGTTTTAATGTTAGCTGGCTGTTTTTAATCGAGTTTATCAACATTTATTAGTGAATAATGAATTCTAGAAATGGAAACGTGTACATGATATCATGTAATGAATTGACGGTATCCCGATGTAGTATTTTATGTCAGGTCTCAGTGGAAAGGACGTGAATGATTCTGATTGACTGTCCTGAGCTGAATATTGTATTATGACATGGAATTTTTAGGTGACTCATTGTTTATTGAGCTGTATGGCGCAATCATATTTTGAAGTGGATACACCTTAAATAATTTGTGAACCTTGTGATGTGTAAAGGTGGGAATGTTGTACACAAAAACCTGCATCAGCCAGCGTCACTTATGGTATTTTCAGTGAACACACACTTGTGGCTTATGGTTTACTGTGAATAAAATTTGACCGATGTCACGATGCTAGTGCTATTAATACAGTATTTGACCAGGTATACTGTATGCAGACGTTTCTGACAACTAGCATAATATTGATTGATTTATGGACTTGAGATATAAAATGTCTGTATTCTTCAAAAATGCTTTGCAAGATAGTAAAAGTGTAATTTTACCTCAGTTACTGTACGCCTCGGTACACTCAGAGACAGTTGAGAGTAACTGATACATTTTGTCGCTTTGTGTTTTATTTGTTTTGCTCTTATTTTTGTATTCGCACCTGTTTTATTATTTTGTCAGTAAACTGCTGGTTGCTGTAGCTGTCGCTGTATCTCTATTCTGTGTGACGCTATCAAGGAAGCCCCGTGAATAGAAGTATTGAAGGTGGAAAAAACAACGTGTAGATAATTAATGACGGCTAAATGCAGATTGTGTAGTTAAAAGCCAGCTATCATTTTAAAGAGGTGTAACAAGCACCTATTTATGTGACTTTTTAATAAAAGATTAAAAAAAAAAGGTTGTAATGTTTGATAAATTGCAAGTGCACCAGGCTAATAAAAAGAAGCGTATGTAGTAAAGGGATATCTGCATGCACATACTTTACAGTGTCAGCAGAGTCAAGGTTCATAGTCAAAGAGAGTGAATTAGAATACTTGTTATTAATTAATGTTACATGGTTGATATGTACTGCTAGTGGTGGCAAACCTATACCTTCATTGATATGAAATTATTATTTTGTTGTTTGTTATTTTATCCAACCTAGTATTGTACGTTTTACAACCAATTTACAGTCCACTTAGGGCTCTCTACACATTTATCATGAGAATCTAATATTGCTCAACACTCCGACACAGCCTCGGTCATGTGTCAGTTAGTCATGAGCGACTCTAACACCCAGTGACAGCAATTTACAATTTCCATGAGAGCATTTTTTCCCCACCTTAGCCATACTTTGATTACTATCCTTAACCAATTATATTAAATTAACTATTTTTCTTATATAAAAAATATGAATAAAAATATTTCTTAATTTTTTAAATCTTAAAATAGGATTAATTTAATTCCAAGGCATATTTGAAAGGATTTTATATAGTTCGACTATATGTAAGAATTTATCTTATTCATCTGCAACAGAAGTGTAATACAAACACAGCAATTAAATTTCGAAAATTTCAGAAATTCATTTGACGAGTATATTCACTGCTGAGTCCTTTACCTTGCTATTTAGTCTAAAGGAAGCTAGTGTCATTTATGTACTATACATGTCCCCATGCATGTACTATAACGAATGATTATCCTGTCTGGTTTTTTCTTTTTAGGTTCTCTGCATAAAAAGAGAGTCAAATGTTGGCTTTTAAAAGGTTCCCCATGGAAACTAGAGAAAGCACTGCATTGTTTTCATAATTTCCTCTTGAGAAAATGCCATCAATAAATAGGGCATGTAAGGGCAAAAATAACATGCTTTTACTATCCAATATGAATGTATCTATTACTAGTACTTTTAAATTAAAAATAGATGTTTTTGTTCTATGGCTCACTCACTATACGATATTTTACAAACACTGAGATTATCCAGTTACGCATCATGATGATGATAAATGCAGTTTGTTGATGATCAACTCAGCCGGAGCCACACCTATTGTGAGCTGCACTCTATTGCTGCATTACAGCTTTAAAAGGATGGGTGGCTCCTTCCTGATCAAATACACTTCTACAAACTCTCTCTCAACACACTTCCCCTCTCAGTTGTAACCAGCACATGGAAATGGAGGACCAAATGGAAAGCCAGAAGAGAAGAGGAGCGAGTAAAGATGATTTAATATGTAAGATGAATCTTATTTTCTTTTACTCTTTTCTCCTGAGCTTTAATGTTACATAACTGGTTGTTTTGAAAAAGTGAATTATTACCGTCACCAGACTTGGTTTGAGGCTTAAATCAACACAGAGGTTGTTTACTCTTCCTTTAAATATGAGTTTCACACTGAACGTACATTGTATTATTGTTAGCTATAAGAGCAGGAGTGTATACATAAATGCGGTTCACCTGTGCAGGTAGAAAGCAGCTAGAGGGCCAGGGCAAAGTAGCACTCCATCGCCATGGAGACAGAAATCACATGTCACTGAGATAACAGTCCCAAAAGCATGTGACTAAGTGTTTGTGTGTGTCTCCATGCTTCACTTCTGGTGAACAAGCTGCACTGTGACACCGTTGGGTTTGAACTGTCTGTAAATGTCTCTTAATTTGCTTGTTAATTTGAGGCAGTTTTCATATCACATCATTTTGCAGCGTAACCGTTTTCCTAGTCTTTGTTATCACCAACCTGTCAGACGGGATCATGTGACAAAGACAGCTGAAAACACACCACTTGCATGCATCAACGTCCATGCAGGTGTTTGTTGGGGATACAGCGCAAAATAAACACTACATGAACTGTGCACACAGATTGTAAAGAGATCACTTGTGTACAGTTTCAATTAGAATTCCATCCATCCAAACAAACACGTTTTGATGCCTTTTTTAACCTCTTTAGCTAAAAAAAATATATATGAATATAATAAAGATTGGCATGATGTCAACTCTGACTATAATGTGGCAATTCACTTAAACTGTGAATGGCTTTTCCAGTCAGTACGACAGATCATGTAACACAGGATGTGAACAAGTGAAACTTCAATTCCCTTCGGGTGAACCACAGGAAACTGCATTTCCTGTGGCTTGACCTGGAAAAAACAGAACAATATTCCTATAAATGACGCAAGTATAAAGGAATTAAAGCGGTACAAGGGCCATGAAGCTGAAGCTTCTTGCAAATTCAAATATAACGTCTATAAACATAAATTTAACAGTGTGACCACAACGGATTCAGTGTAAAATGGCTTTGTTGCAAAAACACACCCAGATAGGAAATAAGGAATAGCAACTCGTGCTGGAAAGTACGGCACGGTACGACAACACGCGCACCTTTCCCTCACTTAATAACTCAACAATTACCAAAACAGTTATTCCAGAGATCAAGTTGCATAGGTAAACATTTTCTGAAGCAAACTCTATTAACAGCAGTTAAAACTCATGTTCTATTATGATTTCAAGCATAATATTCACAGCAGAGGTGGGGTCAAATCATTGTTTTCTCAAGCTGTCGCACTCAAGTCCCAAATCTAGACAGACAAGTTCCGAGTCAAGTCGCAGGTCCTAAACTTTGAGTTTGAGTCCTTTGTGCAACTTCAAATGTTGAACCAGGCTGGAGGTTGTTGCGTTTCTCATCGGCAATTTTCAACTTGTACGTAAAATGATGTTTAGTCTATCTTTTCCAACTGCCGCTCAGTAATGTAACGTTAGTCCTTTATGGTTCCCTCCTGCAACTTCATTATTTTGTCAGATTGGTTAAAAAAAAAAAAGAAGTGGATCTGGAGAATTAAGTTTCCACTTGCTGGGAATGAACGGCTTAATGTAAGTCGTTTCAGGAAATGAAGGCAAATTAATTGTCTCATGGCACGCTTTTTAAATAACTTTTGAACCTTTAGGCTTGGGCCCACCGAGTCCAAATCTCCTGTCTTGTAGTTAGAAAGGGCAAAAAGACACTATCTCTATTTCCACAGGGATCCGAAGAGATTTTAAACCAGTTTCTGATCAGTAACCTTTTGACATCTTGTGGCAGATGCCCATTATTTCTCCTCACAATGCTTGTTTCTTCTTAATGCAAACCTGTTCTTACTCAATTATTAGGCCAATTCATGTTAGTTTTAAGGTTTTCACAGCATGTCGACACACTCAAACCCACACTGCTCTCTCTCTCTCTAGCTGAACAGACAGGGTCTTTGGGGTGCGTAGGTTGGATCATAGTCATACTCAGTGGCATCTTCACAGTTTGCCTCTTCCCCATCACCATCTGGTTTTCTCTGAAGGTGAGTTCTCTCGATAAATGACGACAGTGGGCTGAAGAGCAGAAACCGCCATTTCCTTTACTGCAAATCTGAACGTCAACTAAGCTCGTGCTGTGGTCTTCCTATCACTTTTGCAGATTGTTCAGGAGTATGAGCGCGCTGTCATCTTCAGACTGGGTCGCATTACAGACAGGAAAGCTAAAGGACCAGGTGGAAACGCTAACAATTTCTATACCATCATTTGATATATCAAAACCGGGAATAATTCCAGATTGATGCAAGTTAGCGATGCGATGCTTTCATATCTAACCTTGATGCTTTTTCCTGCTTATCCACAGGAATTTTCTTTATTTTGCCGTGCACTGATTCCTTTGTGAAAGTGGACCTGAGAACAGTTTCATTTGACATCCCGCCACAAGAAGTAGGGCCGGCACTGAGAACAACACACATGACTTCAGTTAAAATCTGTGAACACATTCACAAACTGCCATGTATTTCTACTCTAGATCCTGACCAAGGACTCAGTCACAGTTTGTGTGGACGGAGTGGTGTACTTCCGGGTCAGTGACCCCATCGCCTCTGTGGCCAATGTGTCTAATGCAGACTTCTCCACCCGCCTGCTGGCTCAAACCACCCTCAGAAATGTCCTCGGGACTAAAAACCTGGCTGAGCTCTTGTCTGACCGTGAGGGCATCGCTCACAGCATGCAGGTACAGGAAACTCTTAGACGGGCATCTCTGGCCCCAGATATCGAATCTGTCCTGAACAAAGGAGAGGCTTATTTGTTGAAGGCTGCTTCAAAAATTGTGAAAGACATCTGGCTTGTTTTCCCTGATTTTTTGTCTCTAATGGACAGCTTCCATGTGTGGATTGTGGGTGGAATAATTAATGAAGCAATTACATTATAAGCCACAGGTGTAAATGCTTCCTCTGTCTTTTCCAGACGAGCCTGGATGAAGCCACGGACAACTGGGGAATCAAAGTGGAGCGTGTGGAGATTAAAGATGTAAAGCTGCCACATCAGCTACAGAGAGCCATGGCTGCCGAAGCAGAGGCTGCGCGAGAGGCCAGAGCCAAGGTCAGGACATACGGCACGACACGTGCAGCACGTACATACAGTGTTATACATTCATTTACTGTAAAACACAATCTCTCCTTCCTGATTTAGGTGATTGCAGCAGAGGGTGAGATGAACGCATCTCGCGCCCTGAAGGAGGCGTCTCTCGTGATCGCAGAGTCTCCATCGGCCTTGCAGCTTCGCTACCTGCAGACTCTCAACACCATCGCAGCGGAGAAGAACTCCACCATCATCTTCCCACTGCCCATGGATGTATTAAGTCATTTCATGCGGAAGTGAAACCTCAGTTTGCTGAAGTCACTGTTGAAAAAAACATGAATTGGGTTGGCTGGGGGTAAATTTCTGTGATTCGTAGTAAAACAAACTCTCAGGATGCAATTGTTGTACAGTTGATATTTCTTCAGACACCTGTGTGGTTTATAGTCAAAGTGGGAGTGTTCAAGCCTGCTAACCAATGTGATTTTGATTTAATGAGTAATCGGTTTACCTTTCTTTGACAAAGTTTGCCATGAAACTATCATATGTTGTTAAAACTATAAAATACAGTGTGTCATTATTGATATTATATCAGGTAATGTTGATGAGTTGCACATTTTCATACTGAATTAAATGTAAAATACTGAAACTGACTGTTGAAATCTTATTCTCATACTCCTTTTGTCGCCTTGAGTCGTCTTGAATCCCAAATAGGATCTATATGAGGTCTGTTGAATTAGTTTATGCTTTTGTCAAATAGCAAATAGTCGTTTCATGTTTCATTTATGCTGTGAATGTCGTATACAGCTCCTTTCTTGGGCTCACTAAATGCTTTTGCAGGGTGTCGGATTTAGTGACATCTGGCGGCGAAGTTGCAGATGGAGTCTCAGTCAACTGCATGTCCACCCCCCCCTACTGCATCAACACCAACACAAAAACTGATCTTTATCAACCACAACACACACGACACCACTGACAGTGAATGCAGCATCACCATCAGATCTTCCTGCATGTTTCTCAGCAACCAGATTGCACAACCAACACCGCATGAGAGAAAAACAAGTTTCAACACAATAAATATTACCATAATATTATCACTGCACGGACCTCGATTCAACAAGAAAAATCAAATGTGTAAGTTACACCCAACACTACTTATCAGATACAACCTTAACAATGTACAATGTTGTATAAACCACAACAATACAATAACTTTATCTGAGGGGAAGAAAAGTAGTACTCACCCATTAGTTGTAAAAAAAAAAATCCATCCTTCGATCCTTTCTGATGAGACGTTCACTTGCCTCCTGCTTTAGATGAATGAGCAGCTCTGTCTCTGTAGAGTTGTGTTTGTCCAGTTGTATTCCTTGTGTTTGTTTTGATGCATTTGAGAGCTGAAGGCTCTGAAAGTTGTGACTTACTTTCTGCAAGCCCCGTGCTCCTCAGAAATGTCAGTAGATATCCATCACTTTGAGTTCAGCTCTGAGTCCGCGAAGGTCAATCTAGCTTTCATTCAGGCTCATGAGTTTACATTCGGGAAATGTCTGCTTAAATTGTGGGAACAATTGTTAATCCAGCAGTGCAACGAACAGCAGCCCCTTGTGATCTTCAAAACGATTCTTAATTTGTGCAAAGATGCTGTCGATCACAGCTGTGTGCAGCTCTCTGTAGTGTGTGCCAGGGTCAGGTCTCCCTCTGGCTGCTAAGGGCTGTCTCACGGCCTCCACCCTCTTGTCAAAGAGGCCATCAAATTTTCCCCGCTCACCTTCGATGCTGTAGCAAACGTCTGCAATTCTGGCCACACTGAACTGAACATCTAAACTATATTTTTCCTGATGTCCCGTTAAAAACTATCGGTGGCAAGGTGGTGTGAAGTCAGCATCATAGTCTGATAGCAAAAATCAGTAGATCCAAGTAATCACATCGACTCGGACACTCTTCTCCCCTCATTGTGTCTCCTGAAAGATACTTCTTGCTGTCCCAAAAACCCTGGCTGCCTTGATGAAGCTGTTCAGACTAATAAAAACCAGAGCTCCTCCACCACACTGCAAAACAACTTGTTCGTGCTAGCTGTTAGCCGCTCTCAGCAGACATAGGTGCTTTGGGTGAAGTGCCGCTTTGAAAGCCCCTCTAGTTTAGGTGTAGGTCTTCCTCTTGTAATTATTTCTTTCTTGTCTGCAAACCCTTGAACAAAGGCACTTGAAGCAGGTCCACAACAAGGCCGACAGTAGCTGTAAACGCGGCGGCCATTGTGTTTTCCATCAGCACAGCTGTTCTCTGACGTCAAAACCCGCCAGCTCAAGCCGATCGATGCTAGAATGGATCGTCCGGAGGGAGGGGGCGGGATCTCCGCCGTACGTCATCAAATGCTCGTAGTGGAATAAACCAATCACAGCAGCGTGTACTTTCTGGCATTTTTTTTTTTCAGTTTATCCTTTTCATAGACTGCATATAATATCTGTGTCTTTACATACAGTTTATGATCTGTCTGCATCATTCCTGTTCAGAGGTGTGACTCTGCAGAGTTAGATTATTTTCTTAAAGAAGTGGAGAAAGAGTTTATTAATCACAGTGTGGAGCAGCATTACAATGACAAAGGTGGAAAAATTAAATGAACAACTGATTTCTTGCTAGCTAACCATAGATATAAGCCATGAAACGTCATGTTAGTTACAGTGTTGTTTGTTAATTTAAGATTATCTGACTGCACTCCCTTTCAGAAATTTGATTACTGACCAGTTAAATCTCCATGAAAAGTAACTATATTAATGTCAAATACATCTATTGTAGTAGACAGTACAATATTTTCCATTGACATAAAGTAGTCCAATTGAATTACCCAAGTAAAACTACCTTAAATTGTCACCAACAAACTAAATTACCTGAGTTTGTACCGACCATGGCCAGCCATACTAGAAAATAAATGTCTTATTATGCTAATTTGAATGTGCCATCCCCCGTGTTTGATTGGCTCATCTTTGGAAGGTGAAGTCAGTTATACTAATTTATAAGTCTATCTTTATGCTAATTAAAATGTGCCATCCCCCGTGTTTTATTGGTTCATCCTCGGAAGGTGTAGTCAGTTATACTAATTTATAAATTTATCTTTATGCTAATTAAAATGCGTTATTCCCCGTGTTTCATTGGCTTCTCCAGGTGTAGTCAGCCAATCAAACACGGGGGATGGCACATTCAAATTAGCATAAAATAGAGATTCTAGAATAGTATAGTTTACAACGCTTTCCGAAGATGAGCCAATCAAACATGAGGGATGGCACATTCAAATTAGCATGGACAGTTATATTCTAGTATGGCTGACCACGTTCAATATAAACTCAGGAAATCCAACTTGTTAGTTACAATTTGAGGTAGTTTTACTTGGGTAATTCTATTAGACTATTATATGTCAGTGGGAAATATTGTACTTTCTATTACAATAGATGTATTTGATATTAAAATGGTCCATTTTCCTGGAGATTTTAAAGGGCAGTAATCAAATTTCTGAAAGGGAGTGCAGTCAGATAACCTAAAGTTAACAAACAACACTGTCTACAATAGATGAGCTGTGGAGCTGTGGAGCTGTGATGCGTTGGAGTGACATAGGAAATCCTCAGTCTCATGAGAAAATAGCTATATCTGTTTTGTGGTTACGTAGCATACTGAACAAGTAATTGAATACAGACACATTTCAGGCACACTTCAATTTAATTATGAAAAACAAATTATGATTTTGATTTTTACAGGGCTGGCAGAGGAGGCCCTGACAGCCCACCAGTGACTAAAACTTCTCCCGTGTGCTAAACGTGTAGGAGAACTACAGTGGCCAATGCAAAAGAGCCAATGTTTGATTTGTTCATTCTGGGCTACAAAAAAAATATTATGGGAGACTCTGTGGGAGAGGACCTGCTTATTCTAAGGCAATGAAAACAGAGCAATTTACAAATAAATACTACATACCATTTCTGCCAACAGGTTCTCAATTCTTCATTTTACACTGCTTGATATAGAACAACTTGTGTATGCTCTCACACTGCGACTTTGCTCATTAAAATGGTTAATTAACAGAGCTGTGCGCCTCAGAGCAAATGCACTGCTGGTTCTGCCAGTACAAATACATTTTAGCCTAATGCCTTATGTAAAGCTTTTATAAACAGAGCTCAGTCATTTGAGCATGTTGTATCTGCAGTGTTTTACTGTTTCTTGCCTTTATGAATGTTATGTTATGAATATTGCAAGGTAAAAACGTCCTTTTTTTCTGGAAAAAGATGGCCTACTCACTCTTTTAAAATATAAGTTTTGCCTATACCACTGACGTATGCTAGTGTATCTTTTTAAAAAGTGTTAACAACCATGCATGGGTAGATAGGAAGATACGTTATAGAGGGTTCAATATATTTAACACATAAAAGTATATAGTATTCTTCCACCAGAATCATACTTCTGGTAACTTAAGGATGACAGTTAAATGATTAAATAAAATGTGGGAGAAACTTAAATAATCTGAACATTTTTCAGCTTGTCTGGTGGCTTGTCAAATATTTTTTAGGGATGCGGTGTTGCCGTAGCTCCAATAATATCCTGTGTAATGCTTTACTGAAATAAAAGCATAGCAACTTTATTTAACCAAAACAACTGAACTCTTGGTACATTTTACTAGAAGTGCGTTTCTTTTAGGGTTGGTTCCCTTGGATGCAAACTACAAGCTCTTGTATCCAGAATATACTGTATGTAGCAGGTAAACACACTCTTGAAATGGACAGCAGGATTTAAATTAATCATGAAATTCACATGACTTCTCTTGAATATTTTTAATACTGTGTTCTCCCCAAAAAGTACAAATAAAAGCATCAACATACCTTGTATACATTACATGTTAAACTATCTCATTCCTCGTCCTCTAGGCCTCCTACGCTACGGTTACATTTTGACCATCACAAATGCAGAGAGGTAAAAGAAGAGAGAGGGAGAGCGAGAAACAGCAAAGACAGAAAAAACATGCTTCTATTACTTTGTTGGTGCACTAAGACACAAACTCATGTTGTAAATGTATTTACATTCAAACATACAATCAGTGCCAGAACTAACAAATTCGGTAAACTTTGTCTCCGGACCAAATCCACACGGGGTAATTGTATAGCTTACCTCCACAAATTCAGATTCTAGTGCTGAAATTTGACAAGCCATGGAAACATTTGCTACAAACAGCATTAAAAAATGTACATGTACGTTTCAAATCCCTAATGGATGAGATAAAAGACCCATGTTTCTTGTGGGAAGGCTTAACCAAATGCTACATATTAAATGGCTGCTACATAGTGGTCCTTCTATATCAAACAAAATCACACGAATGACTCGTATAAAATGCAGTCGATACATTTTTGACATTCAGCGCATAGTGAGACACAAATGTCCACAGGACACATTGAAGGGTCATTACAATACCAGTTCATTGTTTAGAAATTATAGTCCATTCAAAAGTGAAATATTAATTTAAGAGGAAATCTGTGACTTTACGCTGTCATTTGTAAACAATAGTTTTTGTTGCATCCTTGTAGACTTTTTTTTTGCACCTTAAGTGACCTTCAGGAGGACCCTGAAGAATCATTCAACGACATAGGCGAACTGTAACCCTAAAACATTCGAAAAAACACAGTGACTTTCTGACTGGTATATTCTTACAATTGATCGTTATGCAAAGACATTCTCAAAAATCATCAGTGTAGGTATAAAACAAGTGAAACTCATTTCTCAAATCCTATATGTTGTTATTTGACATTCTTGCGTTTAAGAGCGTTTAACCCTGTGTACGTGTCATACAAAAAATCTTGAAGATCCGTGAAAAGTTTTTTTTTACTTTTTACGGCCATAAAAAGTGCTGGTATAGCAATTAAAGATCTACTTAAAAGTCTTTTACTCAAAAAAATGTCTTTTACATGCTGGTAAAAGGTTACATTTAGTCAACCTATAACTTAACAAATAAAAAGTGACTTAACCCATGCTCCTGTTAGCAATGTTGCTGTGACTGCCAACAGCCAACACACTTACCCTCATCCCTCCTCACTGACCTTGTTTATTCACAGCGGCTCACTTTCTCTTGAAGTCTGGACAGCTTTGTTGTGTCCGTGTGTGTAATCGCTGAGATTGCACATTAAAATATTGTACTTTTAAAATGTTGACTTGCTCAAAGCCAGGTGAAAGATTTGGACCCTGAGGGTAAGTTAGTTACAGTACAGGAGGCAGCTATGACAAACTGTATGCTATAAAATTATTTTTATATACCAAAGGTTGGTTTCTCTATTGTGTTTTATATAAGAGGAAAATTATGTCGCGAAATATTTTGGGAGTGTATAATGTTCTGTAGAGAAGCTATACAAAAGGGAAAAAAAAGTATTTCTAATCTAAATTTAGAAAATAATTCCCTGAACGATATATTCTTGCACACTGAGGATTCAGCTGAGTTTGCAAAAGTTTGAACACTCGAAGCATAAAAAGTGTCGGATAAAGAAACCAGAAGCGTCAGAAGAGGTTATGAAGAGGTTAACACAGGTTCCGAAAGGGATACACTAATCTTTGCAACACTCGTCGCAAAGAGGTAAACAGAGGGTTAACCTGTGTTTTGTTTAACTATAGCTTATAGACCCATATCATATTATAAGACAGTCCCCTGAACACCACCTACGTACACGTGACGACAAGTCGGTACATCTCCTCTCTCCTGTACATCACATATTCCACTTGTGTCCCATAGGTGACATTTTCAAAATTGCGAACACCATTCGTGCCCTTCACACCTCAAGCTTAATAAATAGACAGATCACAGCAATATTAAGTTTCACATTAAGACTGGAAGACTTTCACAGTACATGCTTGCTTAAGTAGCAAAACACATGTAACAAATAAATTAGATATAAACATTACATTTTAAAGAAATTCACAACATTTAAAACAGTGATTCCTGTGTTAGGTTACCCCCCCCCCCCCCTTTAGCTTTGAGCTCCCTGGTAGCTGTGTGTTTATGTTGTTGTTGTTGTTGCTGTTGAGCTACAGACACACAACAGACTGCACATTCCCGCTGAGGTAAATACAAAATGGCAGACGTAGTTTTTGCAAGTTGACCTGAGGGATCCCAAAAAGTGAAGAGTAGCTCATATATGTGGCGAGATGCTGCAAGGAAGACCTGGCAAAGGTTTGAAGTCCTCTGGATTTTGCAGGTAAAATGGCTGGGGTTCCAGGTTCCCACACCACGAGGAAAACTATCAGCGCTGGAACTAATTACAAAAATGTTAAATACACCTCGAGGAGGCTGAAAACGTGTTTAATTTACAAACCAATTCTTTATCCAAAGTCCTTTATGAAATATTGGTCGTTCTCTGCTGGTGAGACGGCAGGACTCAGTATAAGGCGCTTTGTTGGGGATTTTTTAAGATGGGTAAAAAACAAAGAATTAACTATGAGAAACTAATCCCAGTCAGAGAGAGTACAGCTTATTTTATTGGGGACGTGAGCGTGTTTTCTTTTTTTTAACACACCAGAGTATTGTGTTGAAGAGTGTGCTACTTTCAATTGGTCTGTGCGGGACTCATTACTACCCATGCAGGGACGTTTCACTACATGTCGACACTATCCGTGTCACTATCATACAGTATGTACAGTCTGCATTTCAAAGCCGCAGTCATCTTCATTCATTTTCCATTACAACATTTTCTGTGTGTACGTCTAAGTTATGTTTCACATGATGGACACCAACAGCAACCCTGTAACCTCGGTGCTTTCACACACTACACACAGTTTATCCTGTGATGACTAGAGACTGCAGTCCATGTTTCTGTCCAACGTGTACTTTGATGCCATTCACATTCAAAAAGACAGGAGGCGAACAATGAAAACGAAAGACAGACGTGAGCTTATCTCTGCAAAGAGCTGAGACATGCGGCTGAGTTACAGCGATTGGCTGGCACTCTGTGAGTGGGCGTGGCCGGGCCAGGTGAGTAATTCTGATTGCTCGCTGCCCTGTGAGTGGGCGTGGCTGGGCCAGGTGAGTAATTCTGATTGCTCGCTGCCCTGTGAGTGGGCGTGGCTGGGCCAGGGGAGAGATTTTGATTGGCAGCAGCTCTGTGGGAAGGGGAGCAGTATTGAGCCTGCTGTGGACAGCCGTGACAGTGGGTGGGGGAGTCGCACCCTGCTAAAGGTGAGGAGGAGAAGAATGGGGAGGAGGGGACAGGGGAGGTGGAGAAGGAGCGGTGCAGTGGGGAAGAGGCGGGGGACATGAGGGGGCTGGTCTGGAGAAGCCACAGAAGCTCCTCGTTGTTCCGGCTCAGACGCTTCTTCTCAGAGCTCTCCTTCTCCACAGAGTCATGGAGGTTGGCGTTCTCCTCTGACAGTTGCCTGCAGGGAAAACAGCACAGAGGCAGCTGACCTCAGCATAAAGCAGCATGTACTACACGAGCAGTGAGTATAAAGTAAAGACTGACCTATTGTAAATGATACAGATAACAGCATTAAAGGAATTCTTGACCCACAAAATGAATTTGTATAACAATCACTCACCCTGTGTTACAATAAACTAAGTCAAAACATTTGTTTTCAAACTCTCACACAACTCGTGTAGTGTATCCAAGTCTAATTTATGCTCAGTACTTCCCAGACGCATGCATTTTTGTCAAAGTCTCACTATTTAAAACACTTCAACATAAAACACAGGGGTAAGTAAATGATAAACATTTTGTGGTTGAAGTATTCCTTTAATGATAATAATGACGACTGAATATGTCTTACCTGGACAGGATTAGGTTGTGTTCAATGCGAGCCATAAGATCTTCATTCTGCTGCTGCAGAACCTGGACCTTCTCCTCAAGGAACACGTTCTTTTGGGCCTGCTCAAAAGTAGAATACAACCACAGTATATAATCTTTACTCTCCAGATCATGTCTGTCCAGACCATTGTGCATGTTGTGCGTTTGTCGAATAGCTTATCTGAGCCTACCACTTTCTCCAGATCAGAGATCTTCTTCTCCTGCTGGTGTATCTGCTGGTTCTTCATTTCCACAACTTCCTTCAAGCTCTTTAGATCTTGTTCAATGTGCTGGTATGGAGCCAAAGCATCCTGTTACAAAAAGAGAACAAGAGAAAAGGTAGATAGAGAGTCATCGATGGGGCTTAGAAAGGTAACGGTGTCTGTGTATTTTCTTTGTTAAACTCACAACTATCTGTTCGTCTGTGCTCCTCCTTAAAGCCTCCTCAAAGCGTTTGGCTTTGTCCCTCAGACTCTGGTTTTGAAATGTTAGAGTATCCACTTGATCCTGAACAAGCATCAGGATACACAAACACAATGTCATACATCATTCAGTGCATATCAGTGTGCATCAACCAAATGAATGAAACATTGAGGATGATTTTTATGCCAACAAAACCTGTAAAGAAAGCCTGAGTTTCTCAAAATCCTCCTCTAGAAGCATCTTCTGTTGATCATGAGCTTTCCTTAAGTCTGCACACAGATTTAGAAAGAAAGAGAGTTGATATTGTTTCTAGCAGTGCTGGTGTCATATTCTGTTCTCTAAATGAGGTCTAAAAATCCCACCTCTCATAGTTCGGGCGTGCTCCTCATGCAGTGTTGCCATGGTGATGTTATGCATGTCTCTGAGCTCTTGAATAGCTGCCCGGTGGTTGACTGTCATCTCCTCCATCTAACACACACGCACACAAATGCACACATTAATAACCAGTCACATTCATGTGAAAGATTAGATCTCATAAAAGCAAACATAATTGGACACATCTCCCATGATGCCTCTCTCTCACTTGCTCCTGTTGCTGAGTCCTCAGCTCCTCCATCTCAGACCGATGCTCCTCCTTTAAGTGTTCTGCCTCTGCTGAGTGACACTTTCTGAGCCCCTCCTCCACAGCGGCCAGCTCTGCCTCCTGCTGCAGCTGCAGCTCCTGCAGCTCTCGTTCAAACGCCACCTCCAGTGCCGTCTTCTCCCGATGGAGCCTCTCCCATCGCACTGAGTTGGATGCTGCGTATGAAGCAGATGTGTGATCTTATTAGAGAGTGGAGGATATTCAAAGTTTTACTGTACACACATGACTGTATAAACTGAGGGTTATGGTTAATTCACTTTTATTTTAGCTACATAAACTGTAAAAAATAAAACTTCCACTTTGGAAATTCATTTTATGAATGTGTCTATGATGTGTTAATTTCCTCAAAATAAACAAAGCAGAATTAAAAGGTGCAGCCTCAGTCTCTCACACTCACATTAGTGTTATTAATGGCACCTGTACTTTTCCTACTATCTAGTCAGAATATGTACTGTGAGAAAGTCCCACCAGTTACCTGATTTTATTGATTAAGTATTGTCACTCACCCATTTCCTCTTTGATCTTTTGCATTTCCAAGGACAATTTCCTTTGATTTTCGTCTGTTGTTTTATTCTGAAATTGGGTATAAACATCATTTTAAAACCATGCAGTTACCACTTATACAGCTAAGCACAGATGCAAACAGTGAAAAAGCTTCTTAACTTCTTTTTAATGTAACAACTAAAAACTGACAGCCATGCTAACATAATGACATTTTAGCCAAAGTGGTGTTTTGAGCTAAATGTGAACATCAGCATGCTAACGTGCTTACAGTGACAACAATGCTAACATGTTGATGTCTGACAGATGTTTACCATGTTCATCGTATTAGTTAAGCGCTCTTGCATGCTAGCATATGCTACTTTGTGCAAAGCACGGCTGAGGCTGTTAGTTTACCACTTTCTACCAAAGTATTGGACAAACTTTCAGAGCCATGTGCTAGCATAGCTTAAACAGACCACAGAAATGCCAATTAGAAAAACAAAACCTTTGCCTACTTTTTCATCATGCTTAATTATTATATTAATTAATGGCATGAAGAAATCTAAAAAGAAAATAAATTAAGAAACCCAAAGATGTGGTGGTTAAACTGAATTTAAACTGCATGAGCTGCTTGGGAAAAATGCTCATGCTGATGTTGCTTACTGATATGAACAAAATCATGCAGGAACAATATGCTGCATCCTGTTGTCCCTAGCCATATAGCAGTTGTTGTGTCTGATTAATGCCAGCAGAGAGAGCTCAAGTCCACACTTAAACCATCCCTGTCTCAATCTATATCTGCACTGTAGGCTGGTGACTGCAGCACTCAGACAGTGACCATAAAGAAGCCAGACAGTCCCTCGACAGTCTGGCAGCAGTATTATTACTATCACACATCAGAGGCTAAATCATTACATCAGTCACAGAGAGCTGGATGTAACCAGCTCAGTGACACACTGAACTCTGAAGGACACTTCCCACAGTCGCAATCACTCTTGCTCATCGTGCTGCTCGTGGACCATGCTGTGAATCTCACCTCCAGATGTTAAATACTGTATGTGTTCTTGAGGTCATGTGCGTTTGAGCATGTGTTTTCTACAATGCAGGCTCTGAGTAAACGGAAAGGTCAAAGCACTGGTGTGTATGTGCACAGGATCATGAACCTTAGACCATGTCCTGTTAGGAGGAGGTTTATTAGTGGGGTACTGTCCATCTAGGAGTAATTTGACATTTTAGGAAACCTACAGTTGGTACAAAATCGCACTGCTACTCTGTATGGGCTGGTGACACAGTACAGGATAGCCTTAAGACAAAATTTATGTTATTGTGTGAATGCATTGTGTCATCATAGATGGCTACCTTGAGGCAGTAATGCTGAGTGGTGATAATAAAGGCTTCCAGACCCAAGGACGTCTTCCTCAGTTCTTCTCGTAGAGCTCCCAGCTGCCTCTCCTGCTGCTCACAGCGTCCCTGCAGCCTCTGAACCTAAAAGTAACAATGAATAAAATATAATACAACAGTATAAACTCCACATGATGCTGCATATTTTTCCCCAAAACTCACCTCTTCTCTTTGCTCTTCTTTTTCTCTCTCTTCTGCTTGCCTTTCTCTCTCTTTCTGTTGGGCCTCCTCCTTCTCTCTCTGCAGGCTCTCCTGCTGTTCCTGCTGCGGCTTCAGGGGGGCCACGCGACGAGGGGATCCCGGGGGCGCTGACCCTCGCACGGCCACTGCAGGCCGCTGCCCAGACTGGACTGTGTGGAGATAACAAACATAGAAAATCAAACTGACTTTCATATCTGCATCATAGTCTGC
Source organism: Plectropomus leopardus (assembly GCF_008729295.1). Classification (NCBI taxonomy): domain Eukaryota; kingdom Metazoa; phylum Chordata; class Actinopteri; order Perciformes; family Serranidae; genus Plectropomus; species Plectropomus leopardus. Next base: position 20,439,472 of record NC_056475.1, read on the forward strand.
ATTAGAGTGCAGCCCAGGACACATATTTGTGTCTAAACCTGACCTGAATCCAAAAGAGTAGTAACTGAGGTTGCCCCAAACCCGACAGGCATTCTGTTTCTTCTTTTCTATTTCCAAACCTTTAACCTGACGCAGTTAATGTCAGGGCCCTGACACACCAAGCATATGGTTGGCTATTGGTCAATGTTGATTTTGCAGTTTGTCCTGTACTGTTTACGCTTGTATGCCTTTATCACCTGTTTTTTGGCTAATTTAGCACATTGTATTGGGGCCACAGGCAGTGAAGCTGGCAGAACTGTGAGGACAGCAAATAAACGGCTAAAGTCACAAGGGTGTGAGATTGCAAAAAAATATGGTAAGAATATTTTTATGGCAACTGTGCTCTTCAGCAGTGCTCTTGTGCTAACTGGCTAACTCACATCTGCAAATCATGGGATAGCGAAGAAATGACCAGCCCTACTCTCCCTTTGATTGTCTAGTACTTCTTGCCTCTCTTGGTTGGATTGGTTAGTTTTAGACAAGAGGAGTGGGATGGTTAGGATTAGGGTAAAGATGTCAGGGTAAGCCAATCAGAGGCAGAGTAAGAGGCCATTCATTTGCCACCCTAGGATTCTCAAATTCATGTCCTGTTGGTCTTAAAGTTTTCTTTTGTGAATGAAGAATAAACACTGCCACCTGCTGGTATGAAGAGTTATTTCCACTTCATGCTATTTGGCAGTGAACTGTAGTGTTTGTGGTGTGCTCAAGTGCAAATTTTAGCAACATGAGGTAACGCAACATTCGGCCTTTGTCTCCGCTATTTCTTTCATGTCAGTTTGGTGTGTCTGGGTCTTTAGGAAAACTCTCTGCTACAGTGCTGCTGCTGAAACATGCACACAACACTTTTTAAACTGCTGCGGCTATTTCCTTGTGTCACTTTGACAACAAATCGAAAGGCGACACAGCAAAGAAAGAAAGGGCTGGTTAGGAAATTAATTGGGAAGTAAAGGATGAAACATAATGTCAAGTAGACCTCGGCCCTCACCGTTTCCTTCAGTCTTGGGTCCGGTATCCACGTGCTAGCTTGCATGCGCATTTTTGTAGACATGATATAGAAATATTCGAATGACATATACAAACTATAATATTTCCCATATGTTGGTAATTAGTCATGCACTCATTCTTAGATCTAACTGGGACACATCTATCTAAAATAATGAAATTGATGAGTGCTAAATCAGAGGAGATTTGACCTAACCTCTTGCTAACGACTCTGTTCACATGATAAATGATAGTAAGTTAATTGAATCTTCTCCAGAGAGGAAGCCTTTGGGGTAATACCCACTTTGGTGTTCCTCATAATGGACCATCTAATCTCCTGACGAATGTTATCATCATCAAGAAATGATTGAGCTGCTGCATACAATAATGTATATAGAATGTTACAGTACACTTGTATGAGTGTATTGTGTGTGTTTTATTTGTGTGAAAACATTGGGCACGCTGAGTAAAGGCCCCTAACAAAGGAGGTGATTTAAGGGCCAGTCACAAACAAACGTGCTAAAAACATTTTCCCTTGGAGGGGCATACAACCATTAAGCTGCAGTTGACATACAGGCAGGCCGATTAACCTCTGTGTGAGTCACCTTGTCATGCAGTGTGAGTATATACCAGCCTGTGGAGAAACACAGCATCAGAACACAGCATTATATACAAAATTCTTTTTACCTTCTGTATGTTCACACAGACTGACAACGAGCCGCCAGTGTCTACACACACAATAAGGTTATCACTGCAGCTCCACATCACCTGCCTAAGCCATACCATTCAGGCCTACTCAAGCATGAGGTATCCATGGTAACAGGAGGCTGGGCTTGGGGTGCAGGGTCCCAGGTAATGAGTGAAAGATCGGTTAGAGGGAGGTGGGGGATAAAATGAGGGGAGTGCTGTGGGCCACGGGTAAACGAGACAAGAGAAGAGAATGGAGAGACAAAGAATTCACTAAGAAGGGGGGAAGGCACCTAAAGGTATGATATGGCTATAATGGTGATGGATGTTAAACGCTGATTTAGATTAAGGAATTAATCCAACACATACTGGACTTATACTTGCAAGTGTATGTGTGCTAGTAAAATCTAAAATGGGGGTGTTTCCCCCTGAATTTTTTTTAGAACAAAACATCAAAAGGTAAAAAAAAGACGCATAAAATCTACAAATTCAGGCTTCGCTTCTAAAAATGTGCAAAACTGCAAATATTAGCAAATGTTTCAATATTACATCTTCATCAGTGTCTCTGCCTTGAAGGCACTTTAAGACTCCCCGTCTTTGAAAACGACTTCTAGAAGTCTTATGTAAATCATGTCTCCTTCTTTTGCAGTCACACACACACACACACACACACACACACACACACACACACTTAGACATAGGTTCTACCTGAAAGGTTATGGAGAGTTGAGTGAATACTAAATGACTTCATGTGGCTGAGAGTGAAGGCAGCATGCAGATAATAACAGAGGGGTTGGTGGAGGAGGAATAATGATGCGGGAAACAATGAGAAAAGGTGATTGCAGGCCTTGTGGGCTGCAGAGACTAGTGTATGTGTGTGTGTGAGTGTGTGTGTGTGTAATCCTGCTAAGGTGTGGTTAAAGGCTTATTCATGAGGTAAATTTAATTATCATTTCAACATGCTAAAATTTGGTTGGCACACCATCCAGAGAAGCTGCAAATGGGAGCTGCAGACTTTCAATACCTGTAAAAAAATCCTTATAAGCAACAGAATCAGTGCTTAGAGTCAGAGTGAAAGAAAATGTTTTTTTTTATTTTGTGACTGTGTGGGAGAAGTAGAGGTCCAGCAAAAGATGCAGCAGAGAGAAGGTTGAACAGTAACAGCAGCGTTTTCATGAAATGGCAAATTGAGCAAAGAGAGAAGTGTAGCCGGAGGAGATGTGTGTCAACTCTGCAAGCAAGGAATTGGAGGCCCCTCTGAAATACTGTGTGAAAATTATTTTACCACCGCAGAGCCAAGAGGAAGAAAAGTACAGACTGCCATGGATCAAATCACAAGATATTTGAAATGGATGCAAGCGTCTTCTGGGCGTGGGTGGATTAAGAAGAGGTCATGAATGTGAGGAATATTTTCAGAGTGGTTTGGGATGGTAGACAGGTGGGCTGGTGGAGGAAGATTAGGAGCCACAATTTGTGAATTTTGTATGATATGTTTTGGTAATGAGAAAAAAAAGACTCACCCGGGGATTGAGGTTTGGGAGGAACCACCGCCAGCCTCTTTGGGGAGGACGGGAGAGAACGTGTGACCTCTGAACTCCGCTGAAACTCCTTCCTGCCAACTGTCAATCCACAAGGAAAAACCCAGTCAGTGGGGCCAATCAGAAAAGCACATACACAACGACACTTAGATTGTAGATGACAAGGTAAATATAGTAGTTACACATTAAAAAGCCAATATTTATTTATATTAATATATATATATATATATATATATATATATATATATATATATATATATATATATATATATATATATATATATATAATATATCAATATTTATTATGAGACAATGGGGCCCTGGGCACAGATATGCAAAGGGACCCACCACCTGTCCTATATTGGAGCAAGACACTCTCTGTTGTTGTTTTGTGGTTTCATGTCTCTGTGTAGTCATTTTGTGTCTCCTTCTGGTTGTTTTGTGTCTTTTGGGGCCTCTTTGAGATAATTTTGAGTCTAACTTATGTCATTTGATGTCTATTTTATGCAATCCTGTGTTATTTTTGGTCATTCTATGTCCCTTTGTAGAGATTTTGTGTTTCCTTGTGGTTGTTTTGTGTCTTTTTGTAGTCGCTTGGGATTCTTTGACATAATGTTTTTTGTTATATTTGGTCATTTTGTCTTGCTTTGCGGTTATTTTTTTGGCTCCTTGTGTTTTTTTTGTGTATCTTTATAGTAACTCAGTGTCTCTGTGGTTGTTTGCCCGTGTTTGTAATTATTTTGTGTCTTTTTGGAGTTCCTTTGCATCTCTTTGTGGTCTTCTTTATTTCTTTTTGGGGTCATTTTGAGGGACATTTTGCAAGTGAAGGCCAAAGATCCCCCTGGCCCTGTGTCTGGTAGGTCCAGTCAGTAATCCATCCATGTATTCATATAACATTATGCTAGTCAAACTTCCTCCTACATACACACACAAGCACCAAACCAACCATCCTTCCATGGCGACTCCTCACTCTCTTTTCCATTTCTTTGCTGATTTTCCCCTCTCCTAACTTTTTTCAATCTTTCTGTTACCCTCTTGCTTTCATCTCCAGCTATCTCCCCCCTGCTGTGTTGTATAACTATGTCCCATGGGACTAGCTGGGTCAAAGTGAAGCAGAGCATATTGGGGGGAGATGTGCCGATCAGCTCCTTCCCTGCACTCTGCTGCAAACTTTGCAGCCAAGACAATCAGGAACTCTGTCGCAGAGTGTAGGTGAAGTGTGTGGGAGGACAGAAAGTAGCTGAATTCGAAACAATAAATGTGAGACCCAGGAGCTCACAGTGATTCAAAGGGGGAATCAGAGGAAGAAAAAAACAGATGATAGTGAATGAGGAAGGAGGTTTCAGGAGGTCAGCAGGGAATCTGTTGTGAAGCAGAGAGGAGAGAAGGAGAGAGGCCTTGAAAAGAAACTAATTAGACCTGTAATGGGAGAGAAGCCTCTGATCCTGAACAAATCCCCCAAATAACCCTGGAGAGATACTTCAGGCCTGAAGAGACAGCGTATGTGTGTGTGTTCACTGTGTATGTGTTGGTGTGGTCATGCAAATGTGGCTCTCAGAGTGACTCATTACTGCCAAGTGCACTGTTACTAAAACCCTGCAAGACTGTCTTGAACTTGTGCTTGAAGTTGGAGTGTACAGTCTTCTTTAAACAAACACTTTGCCATTTTTTTTTTTTGCAAGAGGCTGCTGTGAGGTGTTTAGCACAGCTGAGCAAAATTACTGGAAGCAGGAGTAAACAGATATCAAAACAAAGAAAAATAATTAACATGCCATCCAGTAACTCCAAAATGTTCATGCTCACACTTACAGTGCTACAGTACAAAATTGTGGATAAACAATCCAGATCAAAGTCACCATTAACATAGCCAAAATCTGTATGTGTTTGTGTTTGTCAGGTGAAAGCTTATTGCGTATTGAAGGCTCTCTGCACAGAAGTTTTCTGTCTGAAGCTTTCGGGGGCTCAGCAGGACAGAGGTGTCTGTAGACTGATAAGATGTGTATGCGCATGTCTGACAAAATGTGAATCTGTGCTGTATTGAGAAAGCCAGACAAAAATTGAATATAGTAGCTACAGATAAAAAGCAGGCTAGTGTCTGTGCACGACTTGCAGGCTGACAGTGACTCCTCAGGTATTTCTTCATCAATAATTTACAGCACATTTAAAATCAGCTTGTGTCTAGCCTACAGAAACACACAAGGTGAGAGAGATTTTCTCAGAGACGCTACACTGTCTGCATTCCTACAATATCACTAAGATCCGGACGGAGGACGGGGGGGTTGTTTTGGCAACAAAACAACAATCATCTCTACAATGTTTTGCTGTCCAGATCGTGTTCTGCCCTTGTAAGTTGAGTTCGTTTTTAAGACATTCAGCTCACACTACAGCAGAGATGGCACAGTTATATGTCTCCTATTCAATCAGCCACTGTTAAAGTTTAAAGACATGAGATAAGTGTGAGTGAGAGAGGTGTGACAGCCTACTACAGGGCTTCTGGTGTTAATTTCCATGTGTGAAAATACAACCGTGTGAAAAGCATCACTGATAGTGTGCCTCCTCGCTTGGGAACATTGCCACCGTCAACCAAGAGACAGTTGTGACCCGATGAAGTTCATAAACATTTATTAGCAGTAGAACATGTTAAATATGTGGTGTTTGTGTTTTATTAAACTTCACCAAAGCTTTATGAGTTCAAGGGGTATTTTAAGCTCTTCGATCTTGGTACTTGAACATTTTCTAGGACATGAGAAAGTGCTGTCATCAGGAATGGGAGTGCGCTGGAACAAATGGCCATAACGAACACTTGAAAGGCAATTCCACCCTTGGATATCTCTAACGCAGTTAAACACATTCTGTGGGTGATCTTGCAAGTGCGGAAATGTTAAGTTCGTGGCTTCCAGCGTTTCCTAAAATGACTTTCAACAGCCCTTGAAAGCTGGAGATTGTGTTTGGTTAGGTGCTACACTGTATGGAGGCAGAGGAAAGTTGAAAAATAAAAGTTGTAAAGGAAAACGCTCTGCCTCAAAATATGAATATTTAACATTTGCACAATGTATTGTATCTAGAACATAAGCGCCTGCTCTTTGATTACCAAGTACTGACTGTAAAACTTGTTATTTTTGACATTTTAGAATATCCCTCAGCTTCTGAACACCACTGCATACATAAAACATGGTTTGCTGGTTATTAAATTGTTCACTACATACAGTATGCGACAACAGCATGTGACAATAAGACACAGTCTGCTGCTGGTGGAACATTGCTTTTCTCTCACATGCTTAAAGCTCAGATTGCATTGGCATATACAGGTGAGTACACTATCTGTTCCCTTTATGAACACATTAGGAATGACGTTTGTTCACGTAGAATCAATGCTACCACAAATTCTAGAAATTCTCATAAAATCTTAAGCTTGTTTGCCACTGTAGATAAGAAAACCCCACTAACATCTTTCTTTAGCATTTAATGGGAAAGGTTACAATCGGCATGCACCACCAGGGCAAATGACTATGCAGTAGTCATGAGTATTTATCAGCTCCAGCTCCTAATGAAAGTGATGGAAATAAACACCTGGGTGGATGCACTGATTTTAACCCCTTTGCTGATGCGATGTATGACATCATTACAAAATAGTGTCCATCTCTGTCCAAGCAGTGCTGAAACATCATTCCAAACTTAGCCTGCACTGACTTTAAGAGAGACTGATTAAATAAGAGATTAAAAAAAAAAAGAAGCAACATTTTCACTGTTTTCCACCCTGTCTGTGATGTTTAAAATTACACATCAGAAAAAAACAAAAAAAACAAAATGCACAGAAAGGAATACTTGTCTACATCAGTGCAATGTTTACATCTCCGGGCCAATGACAATGGGAGAGGAGTCTATTACCTACTCTCAGTGGGTTTTCCAGTTAAAAAACCCCTGCATAAACGTTCTGATTTTGGTGTTAAAGTGGTGTTATAGCAATTCAATTCTGAGTGAACAAATTAATTCTGTAGTTGAATCTACGCATTTATGGCTTAACAGACACAAATAGACCACAGAAAGTCACAAAACAACCACAAAGAGACACAAAACCACCACAAAATCTGTGTCTTGCTCTCAAATAGAAGAAGTGGTGAGGCCCTCTGCTTATCTGTGCCCAAGGGCCCCACTTTTGGTCGAACCAAGACTCATGCTATGTTTTCTTAAAAAACGTCTACTGACCTCCAGGGGAGCTTCTTGGCTGAGCAGGCAGGTAGCGCCGGGGTAGGGCTGGGGTCGAGGGCGGCTGGAGACTGTTGCTGCGACATGGTGTCCCTCGCTGATGATCTGTTGACGGAGGGCCGGTGGTCACTCTGTGAAGAGGAGGCTCCTCACTCACACTTAGACCTGGAATACACAGAATGTTTGTGTTTAATTTTTTGTTTTTATTTATAGCAGATTTGTTTGTTCCCTTTCTTACTTGCTATATCTCAATCATCTCCTCCTCCTTTTTATTGTCACATATTGGTTTTTCCACAGTCTATATATAGCTGTGTTATGTCTGAATTTAGTCTCACTGGACTAAGAAATGGTTTGTAACCCCTGGGTCTTGCTGCTGATGCTCTTAATCTTCCTTTTGTTAACCTGGAGCAGCACACATATCCTGCACACAGACACACACACAAACGCAGTCTGAAACAGGTGTTTACTCAAGGACACTTCAACGGTTCCTCATGAGCAATACAAACACAGGAGAATACAATGCCCACTAAGCGCACTGATCATCGCTCATCCTGGCGTATAGCTCAGCTATAATCTATTAAATGACTAGTTCAGAGTTTACACACTTGAAAGCACACACTCTCACACACTGTGTATATGCTTCTCATCTCACCAATCAATAATGACACCACAGATTGCATGCACTTCTCCACTTTCTTCATGCAACAAGCGAGGATGAACAATTTAATGTAAAGCTGTTTGTAAGAAGCCATGAGATTGGTGATTAAGTAATATAGCACAATCTCTCTGCATCCTCAGATATCACACTTTAGAAAATATGATTGCAAAAAAAGCCCTAAAAAACAGTGTCTCTGCAAATTTAGATGTCAAGAGTGTCTTTTGGTTTGCATTGTCTTATGTTGGAGCCAAGTCCCTCAGGCGCTCAGGATTAGAAAAGATCACTGCAGGGAGCCTCATCCGTTCACATGAGCAGCTTTGCTATTGGTTTGGACTGTTTCTGTGTACAAAATATTCTACCTCCCCATGCAGAAACGCAAATCACACAAACACTGAGCTACTTATAACCACACTCCTTCATTTGCTCCCTCCAATATTTACTGCATTGTACAAATATTGCTGTAAATAACTAGCAGGTTTGACATTGACTCATTTGGTTGCTCACAAAGAGTATGTACCACCACTGCAGAGCTGAGCAGACCTGATTGCTTTTTAGATGTTTCCTTTATGTTCTTTTTTTTTTTCAGCTTTATTTTTATTTTTAGAAAACACATAAACGTATCCAGTGCTCACTTGGCAGAGCATGCTTTCCAAAAAAATCTAGTAAGCTAAATTTAAGGTTAATGTAGTCAGTCAAGCAGCGCTGGTGCAGGTATTGTTGTAAAATACAATAAATTCAACCAATCCTAAAAACACAGACCAGTTGTATTGCATGTAAAATATAAACATATACATATAAACCCATATCTTGGGGGTTGAGGGAGAGGGACCATTTTAGGCTTACAACCCCTCTGAACCCCTCCTCTACCGTGTGAGCCACAGGAGGGTTTTGGTTTCTTAAGTGACTGATGCTGCAAATTATATGTTTACGCTGAGTGACAAGCAAGATACATCAGAAAAACAGCGAGAATTGGTGCTTAAGTATGATCATGCAAGGTCAGACCACTGTGCACATTGTACCCAACCATGTTGCAATGGAAGCAAGACATTGACTGTGATCTGTGATTACATGCAAGAAAATGTTTTTGTTTGGGCAGTACCATTAAGCAGTGACAACAGACTATATACTGTATGTGTATAATTATGTGTCTCTAAAGACCCAAGGTATTTACATAGTAATGTTCTGAAAAATACTGCTATTAAAGTAGGGATGCACAATAATATCAGCATCCGGATCAGCATATATTGACTTTACACTGAAATATTGGAATTGGCCAACATGCTGATTTCTGCCGATATGACAAACTGATTTTTTTTTTTTTTAATTTACAAAGTGAACATGTAGAAAACATCAACACTAAGTTGAAGCATTTTTTCTTATTTTGCACAATGAATGAATATAACATATATATTAAAGAATTGCATTTCATGTCTCCATCTGCTGGTGGGCCATCATAAGAGTATACATAATGACGTTAATTCCACTACAGAAGAGACTTAATCACTAAAATAAGGTGGAAAAAAGTGGATATACAGATATCGGTATTGGTTATCTGCAAAATGAGTTTTATATACCTGTATATCGGATATCAGCCAAAAATCAAATATTGTGCATCCCTAGATGAAAGGGATACATAGATGAATTAGCTCACATTTGACTGTTTCACAGCTGTGTTCATGTGCTGCTCATGTTGCCACTACCCCATGCTCCAGTGATGCGTCTTACATCCCCTAAGCTTCATTAGCCAACCTGCAGCTCCACCAGGAGTTGATTAGTGAGGCTGCTTACAGTATTTGCTGCTCATGAACCAGTCAAGGGCATTGGCAGTGTGTCCAGGCCAGATATGATCGTGGAAAAAGCGCTGCACTACTGTCACTGAGCTCTGCAATTACTGCTGTGAGCATCCTCCACAAGAGATGAGAACTGCATGTAAATAACAGATAAAATGTTTTTTTTGTAATGAAAAAAATAAAAAAATAATTGACCTTAAATGCTTCAACTCCATGTCTGAGTTGACATGGATCAATTGGCTGGTTGATATGAACTGAGATGCGCTCATTAGTCATAGGTCATGTATGTACTAGACAAATTCCCAGAGCACAGAGCAGAGAGGAGTCAATGATAGCATTTGGTAGTCAGACAGACACAACTGAAGAATGCTATGAATGATAAAAGGGAGAGTACCATTCAGCGACTTAGAGAAAGAGAGAAAAAAAGGGATGTATTTCATTAACGGTAAAAGAGAGCTGATATGCATCACTCATTGGCAAAATGCCAACCGATGATGGATAACACGAAGAGGATAACACGAAGAGGATAGGAAGAGGGAAGGAAACTGGCTGTATGGGAGAAGCAAACAAAAGGATATAAAAAGAGCTACAAAGAGGAGCCAGTGGTAAGCTTAGCGCATTATGAAAATGGATGAAAAAATACCAAAGATATTAAAAAGGGACCAGGAGCAAGTGGAAACAGCTGAGAACAAAAGACGGCAGGTTATTCTAGCCCAGCGTGTGGCCATTTTATTGGAGTAGCTTGCACCTCACAGCAAAACACACAACTATTGCCAGTACAACAATGCTGACTCTGAATCCTAAACAATTGAGGAGGAAACACATAGATCAGAGGTTTTTATGTGCATCCTCAGAGTTCTTATGGAAAATAACAATGTAGCTGCACGTCATGGGTAACAGTTTGAATTTCATTGTGAAATTGTAAAATTCAGACTGCAGAGGTGTTTTATTTGATTTTATCAGGACCTTTCTGTGCTAGTGAGCTAAATCAGTGTGCTCAGTTCCTAAAGGAATTGATCATGGTGTAATCTGTCCATGTTGCATACAGCTGAAGCGGCACACACCTGGGTGAACACACACATACACTACCATTGAGAACCGGAGCCACTGCACAGCTTGCAGTGCTGACATGCCAAAGAAATAGCCCTTATTTTTCAAAAACCTATCGCTGTGGGAAATAAGTGAATACTGTAAACTGAACTTTAAAAAAACAGCAGCATCTGGTACAAACTGACTCACTGGAATAGCTGGTGGTGGAATTGATGTGAAAGGATGGGGATATTAAATTATTCTTTACTTATTTATTTTACTAATGTTTTATGACCATTTCTATGTTTAATACAGTGACAGATGAGGCACTCAGATCCTTTACTTAAGTAGCAATTAATGTAAGTAATTCATGTTTAAGACATTTGTAGAATCAAGGTCATTTTAATGAGTGATATAGAGAGCATAAGTCCTTCCCCTTCTGGAGTCCTCCATGGGATCGTACTTCAGAAAAAAAAAAGAGTACTGTAGTCAACAATGAGAGACAATTTTTTTTTTCTAGACTTGCAAAATTATCTTCAAACTGAAAATCTTCATATATGTAATTCATGGCACAATTAAAAACAGGATCAATTTTCCAAAATAAGGTCCCATGGTGCTCCACATTATGGAAATAACAAAAGGTATGTATGGCTGCAACTAGAATTAAAGACTGGTGTGTAAACAATAGATTCTTATCTAACCCACACAGAAAAATGTTCAGTTGTTTAAAGAAAGATATAGTGTTTATACACTGATTTGCTCATTTTGGTTGATTTATGAAGTCTAACCTTAAATGTGCCTGTTTAATTGGACTCCATGTTCTCACAGGCATATGTCAGCTTCCTTCAGCGCTGTTCAATACAGAAGACATAGTGTGTAATTAAGCTTGAAGATTGTCTTCATCAGAGCCTACAATTTGTCCTGCTTATTAATCGCTGCTTCCTTTCATTCGTTTGAAGCTGCTCTTCACTTTCTGTCAGTCTTTAGCCATCAGTCAAAGAGTACAGGGCATTTGATTCCCTATCAATCACTCTTCCTGTGATCTTTAATATTTTCGCTATATGCTCACAGAACATGCACACATCATGTGCCTAATGTTTCACACTGTCAAAAGATCTTTCTTAACACTCACAAACATGCAGCCTAACATTTTGCCAAATTGTATCTCCAAGCATATAGATTTGAGTGTTTTATTACATGTAAATCACTGTCAGTGTTTCTGAGCCATATGTGCATTTAACAAGTAAATTGGATTATTAATTTTTGAGTTCTGAGGATATTTAATTATTTAAGAAACAGTATCTTAATAAAAGAAATTAATAAAAGCTGTCAAAACAGTGCATAGTTTGTTTAGACTCATCAGCTACTGGCAACAAAAAGGTGTCCATATGCAAAATACACAATTGTGCATCTGCTGCAATGTGTGTGAAAGTCAAGGTTAAAGCTGCATCCTAAAACACAAAGTGATGGCGATGCAGAGACAAGACCTGGGCTACAGACTGTGAGATAGATCAGATAACACTGGAGCTGACAACAGCATCCACAGGCCTCCTGTCCTCTGCCAGGACCCAGATGTCAGGAGATTAAAGGTTCAGTCCAACCAAAGGGACATGTGGACATTTATCAAAACTGGCATTGTAAGTATAGGCCATTTGAATAAATCAGAGTTTTCCTCCTATGTTTTATTCTAGGATTCATATCATAATCTCAAAAGCCTGGATATAAAGATTTCCTCTGGCTGAGAAACCAATTGTGGTGCCCAAATTCTGCTGGGCACCACAGTAAAGTGTTCTAACAAGGGAAAGCATATGGCTGCCATGTTGAAAACAATCAAGCCAAAACAAAGCACCACCCACTGGCTGGGTCAGAAACGTTCCCGTTTTACAGCTAAACAAAAACACTAAAAAATGTTGCTGAAAACATAAGGTGAAATATAATAACAGTGTCGGGACTTGAGCTTAATCCTCATTTTGCAACATACTATTCTAAAATCATTTGCACAGCATTACTGATGAGGTACTCTCACAAACTATGAAAGAAAATATTCACAGCATTCAATCACAGTAGTGCATCAAACTGAACTAAAGTGGAAAACTTGAAAAGTACACCGATCAGAGCAGCATCTCTACCAGGCACCCGCTTGAGCTAATCATGACCACTCTCAACTATTGTTGAAATTTCAGCACTTGTGCTGCAGCATAGTCTTCAAGCTTAAAAACTCTACACGCCTTGTCTATTTTTTAAGGGAGCCACAACGTGTTACACAAAGCAAATAGAGTTTTCCTGCTCACAGGCACATGGTGTGGAAGAAAAATCAATTTTCTGACAATATAATGTTAGACAGAGAAGAGTGTTGCTCAGTATGAGAGAGGGTGAGGAAAAGGGAAGCTGTCGTGCAAATTATTTGAGATTTTTTTTTTCACCCTAACAAAATCTTTGTCAGACCTAGTGCTCGATATTTTTTCTATGAGAACCCTACCATTGATATCATTTACCTGTTAATCTTACCTTAACATGAGACTTTTTACATTCCCATGTTTATGTCAGTCTGGACCATCAGTTAAGCTCATAAACAGTGATTAGCATAGAGCTGGATAAAATACTGGGAGTGTATCGGTTAATGAACAGGCCCATTGAGCCTATCCTCACTGTCACAGCTCTCCTGCTTCAATAGGCCTCTGCCATGTTAGTTTTCCTCTCCTCAGCCACAGAATGGCAGCCATATCTAATTGGCCCATCTAATTTGCTGCTCTACTAGTGTGTGTTTGTGTGTGTGACGTTTGTGAATATCTGTGTGCGCACATGCACCACAGAAACCATCTGTTCACAGTGAGCTAGCATGAGTCACAGACCAGATCTGAGCCATGGCATCTGGGGTATGGCATCCTCTCTCCTCCTCGCACCAATCCCTCCATGAATCTCGCTTTCCGCTCCTTTTTCTTCCACATTCTCCCTTCCCCTCTCTCTCCCTCTGCTCATTTTTGTCTCACAGAATTTGCTTTTATCACTGAATCCCCCTTTGGCTCTTCTTCTCCTGTCAGCTGTCTGCTCAATTTTCCTTTCCGCTCATTTGATTTTCACCGATAGAGAAGATGGATAGAGGTGATAATGCTCTAATAATACAAAGTTTGTTTTGGCGATTGAGTTTCCATCATGGAGTCATCGTGGCTTAAAGGCACAAGCTTCATCAGCCTCCTCCTGCTGGATTCTCCTCTCAGCTATGTAATGGAGCCTGTCAATCACAGTGGAATTAAAAATGCATTCCCCCTAGATTTCTTACAAGCATGGATGCACATGCACATACACATACACCTCTGAAACACCACAGGGGATACAGGGGATGGCAGTGACTGGGCTAAAGGGGGGATTGGGTTAATGGCTAATCAGTGTCATTTAGAGTAACCTATAGCCCCTCCAGACATCAGACAAGCACACACACGATTGCTTGCATACTTGTATGCAAACAGGCAATCAGAATCAATCAAGGCCAGACCAGTTCAGCTAAATGTCACCTTGGTTACCTGAGTGTGAGGGTGTGTAAGTAATTTCCATTTTTGTTACCTGTATCTGTGATAGTATGAAAGCCCTGAAAGGCAAGGTATAAAAAATCTGGGCTATATTGGCCAAAACGTAAGTTTATCTCATATGTATGGGATCAATTAATAGCCTAGTTTAGCCTAAACATTAATTTCAACATACAAGATAATATCTTCTAGGTAGTAGATATCACCTATGTGATATAATCTTCAGGGTTAGATAACTATAAAGTAATCTAAGAAACCACAGCCCAGAACAGCAAGTTAAAAAAAATGCAAACATTTTTGGCCAAAACCTAATTTTATCTTCCACATGGCATTATCCTTTAGATAAAGTCGCTATTTCCTACCTAGGTGATATTATCTAATAAATGACATAAACTTTTAGGCTAAATTAGGCTGTTAATTGTGGGCCATGTTGGCTAAAGCCAAAGTTTATTCCATACATAAAAGATATGATCTTGTTATCTCCTACATACAAAATAAACTTTTAGGATAGATTAGGCTGTTAACTAGTCTCGCACATATGAGATAAACTTAGGTTTTAGTCAAAACTGCTGGGATTTTTTTACCTTGCCATTCAGGGCTTTCATTGCTTAGTTTCACTCCAATTAATGTACAGCGTTTCTTGAAGGCTACAGTTTTCACTTTACAATAATATATCAACAACAATATCATTATATATATTATTTTCTTACAAAACTCTAGTGGTAACTAGCCATGCAGATAGTTTTTAGATACAAGTACACATTGACATTTCTACCTCCATCTCAATACAGCGTAGTTGAATGGAATTTTGTTTGTGGTGATCACAGCATTGGAAATCAACAGAACAAGCTGTCAACACTTTTTATTGGAACTACTTTCTACCACAGAAATAGTCTCTACGGGAGCTTTTCACAATCTGTTTAGTGGATTAGCCAGAGTAACTGAGACATTGTGTCTGGGAAGACATTGTGCTGTTGGGTTTTTTTTCTTCTTTTTTTTAAGGCTGTGAGCATCACAAACACAATTCCATCGCTCCATGTTACTGGGTTGGAGGCAGAAATTGTATGAGTAATTTTTGGTGACTCAACCCTTAAACATTGTGGTTCTAAACTAAGGCCTATAGCACATTCTCCCAATCCAAGTAGTTTTCCTCTGCCTCTCCACAGAAACATATTTACACATGCACTCACCTGCATGTTACTCATTGATCAGAGCAGGTTGACTAGCTACGACAGTGGGGAGTTTAAACTCCAGAGATCCTTCCTTTAACCCACTTTACTGGAGCCCGGCAATCCTTTCCTCCCCATTGCTCTATTCCTTAATGATTTCTCCTATCATCCGGAGCCCTAATGGAGTCTGTTTTGCTTGCTGATCAATGGGGAAAATGAGAAACTGAGCCCAGTCTTTCTTCTCTCTGTTACAGAGGGAGGTACTGAGTTGCTGCGGCTCCCCCAGCATCCTTGATGGAAGTGTGTTTGAGAGCTCTGTCAATCTATCTCCTCTTTGATCTGAGTTGGAGCGCAGTAAGAGGGTGCAAAGATCCCCAAGTGGTAGAGGAAAATCAGGAAACACTCATTACACTTCTCGTGATTCCATACACTCACCTGCATGCACAAATAAATGCAGATTAAACAGGAAGAGCCTTTGGAAATTAGAAACTGAAGATTGTTTACCACTCACACTTAACTTTTCTGTCCCCATTGGTACTGCGAAGCATAACATCAGTCTACAAATTGGTTTGTGCAATCACTCAGAAACATGCCCCGACACTGCACACAGTGCCTTTGGCTACATGGGGATTTCAAAATGCAATTATTTCGGGATAAAATTGACAATATCTAAAATTCAAATCAGGGAACAGCTAAACTTTGAACAAAATGTCACCCCTGTTTGTTTCAGCTTTAATAAATTGCCCCCAAGACAAAAACAAAACAAAACAGGCATAAAAACAAACCCTCAGCATTTCATCATCACGCAGTATACAAACTTCGCTTTTAACGCTCCTGACCCGTTTCATACACAGTAATGGTTTTGCAGGGAACAATATAAATATATACTATGACAACTGAATCACCTTTCAAATAAAAAGGTTAGACCATATGAGAGAAAAGTGGACATTCCCAATCCAAATCAACATGTACCTTTGCCATTGCAAAGAAGTGTGACCATTGTAGCAGCTAGCTTGCTAACTTTTGTATAAACCGACTTGCAGCAGGTCACGAACTCACTTAGGTGAGGTTTTGCTGTAATGACCAAACAAGCAGTGGAGTAGTATGAAGCATGCAAGATTACTGGATTTAATGGCTTCATATATCTTTTGGTAAGTAAAAGCATCACAATCTTTGTTCATAATTAGCTGTGTTATACATGTCTCTAAGGTCAGATGTCAGTGAGTTTTGACTGTTGGCTCTGTAATGATACACAGATACTTAGGATGATCAATTGTAAGGCTACATGAATTATATGAATTATAAGACAACATGATAGTCATAAAAAGACAGATAAAAGGAAAAGCCAGCTAAGTGTGTACAGTAGGCCTAAACAGAGTTCTCTAGTGCAGTGTTTCCCAACCTTTCCTGAGTCATTCATTCAAAGTCCACACATTTTAATATATTCAGTGTCAGACTTGCGTTTGGCCATGTCGGTGAGCTAATTTGCTTTCTCTGTTAAGTAGCTGTCTATTATTTACTCACTCTATAGCAGGAAGATAAAAGGTCTATACCGGAATTTCACCGTACTTCATAATAAAGTGTTTTTTACCAATTTGGCATGTTTGCGAGTCACTTGGAGTCCATTCTGAATGGATCGGCTACCCACTTTCGGACCACGACCCACGATCTGGGAACCACTGCTTAAGTGATTGTGACACACCTTATGGTCCCACTGGCATGTGTTATAACCGTAACTACAATCACAAACATTTAAATGTCTGTTCTACACTTATTTTATTCCTAGGGGTTAGACAAAAAGACACCAGACAACCTGGTTAAAGCTCACACACTGAGAGAGACAGAGATCTACAGTCAGGCCCAGTTTAGTCTGGAAGGTTCAAATAGAGTGGAGAGTTCAAATGCCTCACAGCTAAAGGTCACAACCACCACACAGAGTCGAGGGTGGAAGTAAATGTTCCTGCTCTCTCCCCTCCTGCCTCTCTGACTGTCACACACACACACACACACACACACACACACACACACACACACACACACACACACACACACGGAAATGAACATCAAAGGCCCTTAATGTTTTGCCTCTCATGTCTATCATCCCTGATTCCATTTTGGTCTCACCAAGCTCGGAGCAGCAGCAGTTCAGCAGCAGGAAGAGGAACATTGTGCTGCAGGCGCTACTTTAAAAACTTCTAGTCTTTTCGTTCTGCTAGCAGGTGTTCCCGGATTGTGTGAGCTTGTGTGTGTGTGTGTGTGTGTGTATGTGTGTGTGTGTGTGTGTGTGTGTGTGTGTGTGTGTGTGTGTGTGTATTTACAGATGTAAAATTTATAAAGCAGCCAAAATGCCTGTGGAGGTTTGGACTATAGGTGATAGATTACTGAAGTAAATCTGCACATTAATATTGGCAGCTATTGGCAGTCACTGTTGTACTGTGTATATTTATCTCTCATGTCCAGTGGATGCATTTGTTGCATAAGCTGCATAACGAGTCACATTAAGTTTGATAAACGTTGCTGAGAGTGACTTTGTAATCTCTGGCCAGACTGGTACAGCACATTCTCATTTCATTGATTCATGATATTGATATTTGCAAGGAAATTCATTTATAAAAGTACTGCACAAATGAAGCTATTACCCAGAGGAAAGGGAGGGCTAAATTCAATACTGTTGATGAAGTTGCATTTGTCTGGGACAACAAACCAAAACAAAAATAGAAAAATCAAAATATATATATCTGCAAGCAGCAGTTGATGGCATACAAGATCCCAAACGCCATGGAAACTGTGTTTCCCAGCTCATTACTGTGCTGCTATACACCGATCTCTTGACATTTTGACTGTACAGATATATGGTAGATGCCGCAGGGAAGTATCACTTTGAGCAACTGTATGTTGTAATAGTGCAACAACTTTTACAATTTATTGAAACCTTGTTTGAAATAAGGGTTTAACATTTGGGAGAACATTTTTAAGAACTGTTTTCTAAAATTCAAGCTGGTGGAAAATCAAGTGTGGGGGAAATTCATGCCATTGTGTGTGACTGACTTGGTCCATGTATGAGAACGTAGGGAAAAAATTTAAAAAAGAGAGAGACAACTAAGAATAAGG
Source organism: Plectropomus leopardus (assembly GCF_008729295.1). NCBI lineage: Eukaryota > Metazoa > Chordata > Actinopteri > Perciformes > Serranidae > Plectropomus > Plectropomus leopardus. The sequence goes on from NC_056475.1 coordinate 20,458,204, forward strand.
AGACAAGAGAATAAGAGGAGTGTTGCATTTGCTTCTCTTGCATGCTAAGGCTGCGACTAATGATTACGTACTCGACCAACTGATAAATTGTTTTATCATAATAGAGTAAGTGTGCCCATCACAATTTCCCAAAGCTCCAGCCTCCAGTCTTCACGTGACTTGCTTTGTCTGATCAACAGCCCAAATCCCCCAAATATTCAGCTTATTAAAGAGGAAAAACAACAAATTAATGGATTTGCTTTCTTCTACAATGAATTTACCAAAACATGCAGAAACCACTTAAGAACAGAGTTATAAAATGTATGTCTATGCCTGAAACAGATATGACAAGCTTTTCAAAAGTGAAAATCTCCACATTTATGCCACTTAAAAATAAAATAAGTACATTCTGCTCTGGGGACCCAGAGGAGACTCTTCTTTTCCCTGTTCCACAGTAGCTGAAAAGGTGCCTCCCCCACATTACCACACACTTTGTATTCATTTCCAGCCAATGGGAGAGAGAAAGGAGAGATGAAAAAAGTATGAGCACAAAAGAGGGGGACGAGAAAAAGGAGCGATGACATAACAGGGGGCCTGACGTGCGTGAGAATAGAGGTGCTTACGTCAACTGTAACTGGGAGAGGAAGAGCAAGCACTCCCTATGTAGGTCACATTAAAAACACATGCAGCTACTGCAAAACTTCAGCCAACTAACAAACCAGCCTGACAAGCAGCACTGAAATCACAACTGTAAGTACAGCTCCAGCTCTCTACGAGAGGGAGAATGGGAGAATTAAAACGATTCATACTGTACTGTTGTCTCTGCTAATGCTGACTGGATCTGTAGCACAGACCTAGTTAGGGGCTCTTAAATTACTGATGAGTCTGGGGAGTGACATCATGTGCACTGTTATGGTTTTCACATACATTTAAGACCAAAAAGTGGTAACAAGCGGAGTTTTCAAATGGGGCACGTGTCATGACTCAATGCATATGGATTAAATAATTATAACAGTTGAATTAAATTGTGGATTTACCCATTATATTTAATAAAGTCCCAAATATCAGCCACCCTGCCTTCTGGTCTGTAATATTACACCAACTTCACACTGTGTCATCACCCTATATTCATGAATCTCAAGACCCTGAAGCAAATCAATTAGTAACAATGTCAAAATGATTTTAATATACTAACATTAGCACTCCTATTTGGGTCAATCATGTGTGACACATGCACAAACAAATCAATGATTCAACACACAGTGGGCTAGGCTATAGAAAATGTTGCAGCTCTACAGTTGTTATTGACCTGGAGCTGGTGAGTGAAGAATAAATTGTGAGTGGGGTGGAGAACAGGAAGGGAAAGCAAACTGTAACATAATGAACGTGGGAGGGGGCTGTTTATGCAAACTATATTCATGAGGGGAATACATAAAAGAGGGCAATGAAGACAATATGGTGATGATAACTCATGATGTAGTGATAAAGGTAGTGATTGTGAAAGAGCCACTGAGATTAAATAGATACCAGTATATTCTCACAAATGGCAGCACTGGTGTTAAATGAATTGTAACTAGTGGACTTACGGTGAGCTGTCCTGCAGGGGTCACTCTGTGTACTGTCAGCAGAGTGGGCAGAGGAGACCGAGGACACACTGGAGCTCCTGACGAAGCCAAATGCTGCAAGGCGGCCCGCAGGGAGACGGCTGGAGCTGAAGCCTGGGGGGCGCAGGCCTGACTGACTCGTTTTGGGAAGCAGAGACCTGGAGGCCACTGCCTGGGGCTGGGCTGATGCTGATGCTGGAGCAGCAGGAGGAGGAGGAGCATGATGGGTGAACACCTGGTCATCTGTTACAAAAGCACAATGAAGAATCATGTAGATTTTTTTACATCAATTATTCAAAAAGAGAAAGTTGTTCATAATGTAGCATAAATACTGTTAAGTCTATATTGGGTGTCCTTAGCTGAACTGATAACACAACAGCAACCAGACAGTCTAAGGGCCCCTTTTACACTGCCTGTTCAAGTTGGGAATATCGCACTGTTCTGCTGCCTGTTCTATAATCACAGAATGGGGGGAGGGAGTTGTCTTGCTTTTAACCTGGCATGGGAAGTAATAAGAGCGCCAAAACATATACGTATACATATATATATGTATACGTATATATGATGCATTATGAGTGCGACCCACTGTCGGAGATTAAAATAACAGCTAGTAGCAGTTTGCAACTAAAAGAAAGAGAACAGCGATGATGAAGGTCTGCATATTGGGAAAACAATGAGGTTCAGGAGCTCCTTCACCTCTGTGAAGGGGACAAGAACAGCCATCATTTAACAGGGCTCTGTTGTCCTTAACCTCATGTCTGTCACCTCTTGTTTTTGGTTCTAAGTTGCCGCGATGCTGTCGAAACTCACACACAGAAGCAGCAGGATGCCTCCATTGTTTGGTTCTATGTAAAAATGCAACGACGTCACAAAGAAGGGACTTGGTAGTGACCCTAACACCTGATCTCTGTGTAAAAAGGAGTAGTGGTCCTGCCAAGTGGTGGCCGGGGGGGCCACAGCCACTCAGGAACAATTGCTGACAATTCCTAACTCTCATATTGACACAGTTTCAACTACCCAGCAACACAGTTACTTAAAATCAATTGCTTTTGATTTTGGTGTGTCACCCTAACATTTTCAGGGGCTCCATCTGGCCACCAAAAATTTCTGAGGATGCCCCAGCATACAGTATGCAGAAAACAAGAGACAATGCATCTACTCCTTTCCCGCATTTTAATTTATCTGGTAATAATTGGCTGCATTTATGCTCACTTTGTTTAAGATGCAGTATGTGGTGCTGAACGGACAGCGCCACAAGAAGTAAAATTGTGTATGTGTGTGTGTGTGTGTGTTTGAGTAAATACTGTAAACTTATTAACACTCTCATACCAACAAAGCACATTAGATTCAGAATAGCTGTGATGTTTATTTCCCCTGTGAATCATTCATCATCCTGTGTTGACTAAGCTCTCGGTGGGCACCAGGAAGTTTTCTGTGTTATGACTCCGACTGCTACAGCAAGCAAATGTAATAACAATATACACAACAACCTGCTAACAGCTGCTTTTGGCTGCGGCCGTGCTCGCAGACTGGGCTGGTGGCCAACAGTTTCTCTAATGCCAACACTGTAATGCTGCTCGATATGACACCCACAATTTAGGGCATAGATTATGAATCTTTCCAATACATAACAGTGTCTGCCTGTGTTTATATTTCATTACATGATCAGTAACTCCTCGTTAGTATAGGTATTGCAGTCAATCTAGTGGTATGAAAGCTGTGGCCAGAAGGGGAAATGAAAGGTGGATTAAAAGATAGAAGAAATGGAGAGGAAGAGAAAGACAAGCGTGAATCAAAGAGAAAAAGAGAGGATAAAAAAGTAATCATAGCTCCATAGTGGCAGCTATTGTTGGTGAGCAATGGGGAGAAATCCTCCCTCCTGGTAATCTATGGTTTCCAACAGCAAGACACATGAAATGTGCAGGCATGAACAACCAAGGCTGCACACATTTACACACAGTGGGCAGTGGGCAAAATCCGCAGGCCTTGGATAAAAGCCCCATCCTGGTCAGAAGAGGAACATTATCCCCTGCTGGCTGCTGAGATAAGGTAGGCAGCCCTCCTTTCCTCAACTATTTGGCAGAGCTCTGTGCTCCAGTACACGCTGCGGGGCAACCACAGCAGCATCACTACAAGACAGAAAGAACTCTGGAAGGGAGAATACAAGCTCTGCTGGTAGAGAAAGACAAAGTGGGACAGTAAGCGGCAGAAGAGTCTCCAGTGTAACTCCACTCCAGCATCATCAGTGCCGCTGTTCGCACTCATCACCTCCTTCCTCCTTCCTCAATATCTGCCTGTGTGCCTTGTGCTCTGTTTATTAGATTGGAGCTCGTTCCCCTTGAGTGAGAAGGTCAGGATCATTAAAGATAAATGTCCTCATTTTCCTACTGCCCCTCCAACACTTTGTTCATCCCCTCTGAGAGACGAGGGAGTGAAGTGAGGCTGACAAACATCTTCAGCCTTGATATCATGGACCTAAGCCTCTGCTAAATGAAGGTACACATTATTCCTAACAATCTGAAAGGGAATAGGAAGGAGGTGGAATTATTAATATGACTTTGACTGTCCTTCTCTCTTTTTGTTTTTCACTATATTCTATTTTTTAGCACTGAGAAAAAACCCAGTATAAAATTTGAGCATATTGGAATTCAAGTTAACTAAGGGAACACTATACCTCTTCACCACCTCTTGGCTTTGTTTTCAGGCCTTAGAAAATCTGTACCCTGATGAGAGACCTTGTTCCATCACATATCATTTTCATTGGTTATTCTACAAATGCAGATGTGCACACATGTCCATTTAGTGAGAGGCTGATTCAGTAGCTGAGAACCAGTTATTGCTATTCCACCAGTGGCAACAACTGCCTATACTGCAAAACAACCACCCCAAAAAAGGCGACGGGCAGCAGCTCCAGAGAAAACTCCCCAGTCAGCAGTTGCAGGGACCTGAATTTAGCCATTTAAAAACCTAGTTACGAGGGACCGGATAGCCTTGACTCCCCACCAGATCAGCAAACTTTCTGTTGCTGCTGTTGCACAAGTTAGACACAACTCAGGGGGATGTGCACTTGCCGAATTTGAACGGCTACAGCTGCAGCTGAGGGTATGTCTCCTGAGCTATGGACTGCTTTCCTCAAAAGAAAACAGACCAGAGCAATGAGGAGAGAGGTGAAGGGACCGTGGGATGACATTTGCTTGCTATTTTTTGTCTCATTTGTGGTCTGATAAATACAGAGAGACAGCAGGCGAGGAGAGACTGAGCTAATGTGCTGCATGCAACTGATTAAATAAATTAATATATGGGGAACACTGGGTTACTATATGAAGCGTGTGCATGTGTCTGTGGTCGCCTGGTGTGAGGGACTTCGGATAAAGTCAGGAGAGGTGTAGGAGGAGGATTTTTTTTTCCAAATACTGCCTTTTTTCTGTCATTTCAAGATTCCTGCCAACCACAACTTAGAGTGTTTGTCTTGCATTTGTCACCTTCTTATTCGACAAAGTGCACCTGCAAAATATGCTATACCTGACAAAGCAGCTCTCACGTAGTCCAAAAATACAGCTAAAATTTAGGAAAGTGTGGATTTGAAATCATGAATCATAAACTTTGATTGTTTCCCTGTGCTTGCAGCTTTCTCCTTTTAGCTATTCCAAAGATTTAAATAAAACCATTTCACTTTCCGCTCAGGTCTGAAAAACTACCTTCCACTTCTCAACGACCCCTGAGATATGAAAGCATCTTCATCCGATGGTTCCCACTGTCAGAAAGAGCCTCCTAACGTGAGACAAATAATTGTAATCGGTCACACAAAAGTCAATGGGACAGGCTGCCGGGATAAGCACTATAATGACCAACCAATTTTAATTTCAGCCCAAGGTGACTTGTGACAACCTGTATGGATTTTCACTGCAAAGCCTTAAATTGCATGTTATTAAATGTAATAATTGAGTGCAATGCAATCTCTGCAGAGCTTCTCGAGCAAAGCACAAAGGCCTCACTGCTGTGGAGACAGCAGGATCACGAGAGCCTTGATATGCAGAAGTTACAGTAGTTTTATCACAAACGTCCTGTCCTGTATGTGGATCATCCTCATTATCATAACAATAGCACATTTAAAACATACACGGTAATTATGTGTGTAGTGAGAGTGCTTTGACTGCTCCATAGAGTATAATTACTATAATATGTGTATGCAAGATGGAAAGATTTCCCTTCACAAAAGCCTGGGAAGTTGTTATTCACAGTGGTGAAAAGAACAAAGGAAAAACAAATTGCTCATTGGGTAATGGCTCAGATTTCTCCAAAAATGAGTGAAAAAACAATAATAATAATATTGAAAACAACAGAAATCCCATAATAACATCACCTATAAACACAAGGGCAGATACATGCTACATATACAGCATATGTTCTAACTGGTGTTTATGCAGTGTGTGTAGTGCAGGGATGAGAGATGATTCCAGCAGAAACATACTGACGTTACTTAAACGTTAATTGCTTTGCACTTCAAAGCCTGCAGTTCCCAGAGGGCCAAGCGGCACTGAGACACCACACATACTGTATGTATTAATAGGGATTATGATAAGGAAGCCTGGCACATCATAACGAAGTGCTGATCAATCCTGTATGTGCAGTTTTGGGTTATCTGCGAGGGTTCATATGCCTCTGTGTATTTTTACCGTGTGTCCGGGTTATCGCACTCAGGAAGAGGGCAGATCAAATATGCATGCAGGTGATAAATGGCCTAGCCTTCCAGCAGTGTGCAGAATGATGAGCAAATTTCATACTTGGATATTCCAGCGACAGCCGAGCTGTAATGTAATTTGATTTCAGCAGTCAGAGGTGGTATCTGAATCATCTGAATTAGAAATTCGCTGTGTGTGAGGGGAGAAAGTGCAAGCAAGCTTTTATTTATTTATTTTGTTTTGTAGATGGCAGCCTTCTGGAGCAGAAAAAAAGTCCCTTTAGAGTATCTCTTTCTTAAAGCCCTCCAATCAGATCAGCCAAAGGGAATCTCAGAGAATGCATTTTAATGAGGTGCCTTCATCTCAAGCCAGGTAGCTCTCTAGTGAGTCGGGTTTTAGGTTGCTGAAATAAAATCTGACACATGCTGTTGCTCAAAAGAGGCCATCCCCGTCTGGTATTCTTTCTGTGAGGGAAACATAAACCTGCTCTGAAGCATAATGTGAGGAAATCTCTCACCTGTGTTATCTTGGCTTTTCTGACTGGTTGCTGGGCTGACAGGTTGGACTGGCTGGCTGAACACCAGTGTTGACCTCTGACCTTGACTGGGTCCTCTGCCCTTGGCTGAGCCCGTAGCCGTCCTGGTTACAGCTCCCAGGCCCAGACGCAGACCTCTGCCTGAGCGCAGGAGGCTGCCACTTCCTCCAGCCTGAGCAGCCGTCCTGGACTGCAGGGCCTCCTCAGCTGTACTTCCTTTAAAACTGGCAGATCGTCCCACCTACAGATCAAAAATAATCAATTTAACTTAAAAACGCTATCAGTGAAAATCTGTGAAAAATATATGTACTCTAGGACACTCTCACAGAGATGGTCTTTTCATAAAACTGGGCTTTTTATGCAGTGGAAAGACATAAATACTTTTTAAACTGGCTCTATGTGATGAGAAAAACATAAAAAAAGGGCTATGGCATGTTTTCAACTATATTTTACATACAGTATATAATGGCATCCATATAGACTTATGTCTCTTTCTGTATGAGCAAAATAAATTATTAGAATGTGATGTGGCTGATCGTGTGCAGTAGATAATAAGTGATAATAAGAATTCCTCCACCTTGAAGTGTGTTCCTCGGAGCATAAGTAATAAACAGTCTCATGACATGCAGGCAAACTGAGATTCATACACATCAACATCACCAGCATAATTCAATATGTAAGTGATGTCTCTTAACAGCCTGTGTGCTGGACAAATTGCTAACGTGCATGCTGTGACATATACAGTGTTGAGCATCCTCTTGTCCCTGTGGGCTTCGTACTTCAAAATGCATAAACTATTTATTTCCGCATGTTGGTGTTTGACGCTGTATGAATATGAATGCCAAATGAAGCTATTTAATCAGAATCAATAAGGGATGATTTTTAAGCAATAATGAGCAGCCCTGGAGAGAGTGGGAATAAAATGCAGGAAGATCTCTGATCAATTATACATGGTGATATACTGGGGGAAAGAAAATTATGGACATCAGCTAGCGAAACTGATACGCAGAATCAACACATTTAACAGTAAAGGTTTGTCTTTCTACTTATATATAATAAAATGTATGTCATGTAAGTAATTATCTCCTGCTAATTGACGTGGGAAGCATCATAATTAAATCCTTTCTTCATTGCATGTGTGAATGTGTTGTGACAGTGGAATAAGTTAAATATCAGCATGATAGAAAGATTCTTTGTTGAATGAAAATGAGCTCAATACTATACTACAATAGAAGTCAGAATGACAGCTTTATTATTCTAAGACAGATTTATATTAAAAACCCTAAAATAGTAAAAACTGTATACTTACCTCTGATGGTGCCTTGTAGAAGTTATCTGCTTTGCTGCCCAGTTTCGGGGGTGCGGTGTGGCTGTGTGTGTGTGCAGGAGGGACGGTGTGTGTGTGTCCAGGGGGCCTGATACTCCTGTTCAGCATTCCTGATGGGAAGATGTTTGCCTGCATCTCTTGGCGGTACTTTTCATAAAGCAGATTTGAGGCACTGAGCACCGGGGCTCCTCTGGGTTCTGCATCGGGCTTGGAGGGGTCTTTAGAGTTATCTTTGAAGGAGGTGGGTGTTTGGCTGTGTGAGTACGCTGACAGCCTTGTTGGTAGAGAGGATACCTGATAAGGTCCGTCAGCAGCCTGGGGCTTAAACTGAGGATTCTTTCGGACGTAGGTGATGATTTTGGGTCGAACTCCTTTAGGTTTAAGTTTAGGTGATGGGGAGCTCTCTTTGGGGTTGTGGTTGGAACTCTGCTGGTTGTTAAGAGGCGCTTTGGGGATTCCACTTGTGCTTATGTTGGTTTTGACTGGTGCTCTCATGCAGCTGTTGCCATAGCCCTGAGCTGATGTCGTTACAGCAGGGTTGCATCCTGACGGGACATGTCGAACCACTCCGGAGACATTCCTGGAAACGAGGTACATGGAGGGTTGCCTGCGTGGTGAACCCTGGGGAGTCCTGAGAGGGGAGTGGGGAGGGGTAGATGACCTGGAATCAACCCCTGTCCTGTTTGGACTGGTGCAATTCCTCCTGTATGTGAGCTGAGTCTGAGGTCTCTTATCTAAAGTGGAAGGATTGGAAGGACTTGAGTTGCGCCATGCAGTTGTGGACGACTGTTTTTCTACAGGTGGAGCCTCTCTCTGGGCTGCCTGCCTGGGCTGTGAGACTCCAGGTGTGTTGTATAGGTTGGATAAATCTGATGGTTCGCGTAAAGCCGATTTTGTAAACTTTCTTGCTGACACATTGCCGTGTGAATCTGGAAAAGGATTGGGGGAAGAGGGTTGCCCCATCTCAGCTTGATGAGACTCTGAATTCTTCGCTCTTCCAACCTCTGTCTGACAGAGGGGTCTGACCAGCTGCTGCCGTCGTGGTGGCAGCACCCTCTCCTCAAATCCTGCCTTCCTCCTCTGGCCCAGTACCACATCAGAGGACAATCCGTTTCTATGATGACTTCCCTCCTCCTGTCTCTGATCCTGACTGTAGTGTAGAGGACGGCCAAGATTCTCCTGAGGATGCGATGGCGGGGAGTTCTGGTTGGCATCCACAGGGGCTGCCCTTCGTCTGGTCTGGGCTGAGGTAGTGTTGTTTGTATTGGGATACGGGTTGGTCTTTGAGTTGGACAGGGAGACAAAAGACTGTGCTTCTCCGCTACTATCCAGAGCACTTGACAGGCTCCCGCTGAGGGCAACAGCGGACAGACTGGAAACAAACACATTCGTCTCAGACTTGGATTCCTTCAGACCTCCCTTCCGTCTCTCCCTGCCTGACCTGATGTCCCTTTTCTCTATTGAGCCTGTCACACATGTGTCCAGCTCTTCAGTGCTGTGACAGGCAATCCTTTTCTGCACCTCTCTACCCCTCTGCACTCTGCTCTCCACTTTGTTGTTGTCATTGTCATTTCTCCTCACGCCGGTCGAAGCAGAGCTGGCAGTTGAGCTCGAGGATATAGACATGGGACCCTCATCCTTTCCATCTCTGATACTACCTCCATCATCATCCTCCTCCTCCTGATCCCGGTTACCCAGGAATGTATGTATCTCCTGACAGTCCAAAACCTCAAATTCTCTGAGCTCAGGCTCCAAACATTGCTGCTCAGAGCCCCAGATGACTAACTTGTCAGGAGACTCAGTCTGTGAGACCAAAGGAGGGATGGAGCTTGTGCTGTAACCTGTGTCCTCTATCAAGCCTCTTCCTTCTTGATTGCCAATCGCAGATAATCGATTAGCATTATCATCCCCAGACTGGGGGAACTGGATCTGGGTTTTGCTTCCAATCTTCTCTCCTCTGTCAACATTGACTCTCAGTCCCTGGAAACCAGTTGGGATGCTCATGTCGGACCGATTCTTTTGGCGCACTCAAAGACACCTGCAGGGTGCTGAGGCCATCTATAGAGTTATGAGTATTTCTTCCCTCCCTTTCTCTCCTCTTCAGGGTCTGCGTGATGATGGCCCTTCAGCTGATTATTCCAAGGACAAAATGTCATCTCATGGAACCTTTTTCACCTCAACCTGCCACTTATCTTGCATTTCCTGTGAGCTAACAACGTTGTCTTTGATGGCTCTTCTGGGAGATGGAGGTCCGTTCAATCTGAAATAAAAGAAAAGATAATTGTGAGAAAGGGCAACAAGCATACGAGCATGCCTGAAATGCAGCCACTTTTGTCGAACCTATTCAATGATTTTGTTCCCACAAAGCCTCTTAAGATCTTTTATACTTAGTCTGGTCTAGGTAGTAACAATGTCTGAAATCAACTGTGCAGTCCACTGTGTCATTTACTAGTTGCCCATAGCACAAAAAGACATCTGAGGCACAACAGGAAATGAGAGTCTTGGAACTACCTTCCATTTAAAAGAAATTAGCATCCTATGAGCAGTTCCAGATCTAGCACAATCTGGGCCTTAGGCAATAATAATAATAATAATAATAATAATAGTTTTGATTGGGGTTAGGGGTCAGGGTTAGCATTAGGGATTTAGATAACAATAACAACAAACATTAACCCTTATCTAAACACAAAGACAATATGACATAAAAATTTGCAAATTCTGTCCTCTTAGTGTTGTATTGCACCCTAGATGGCTTTTGTCTGCTTTTTGATGGCCACCCAGGCAGCTGCTTATGTCGCCTATAGGACTATCTGCCACTGCTAACAAGTCTATATATAGTAATCTTATACAGTAATAGCTGTAACAAGCAAGAGTGGTATAACACTAACAATGATAATGCAATCATCAAATTATGATGGGTGTTCACTGTAGGGCAGGAGGAGAAGAGATGAGTGAAGAGAGAAGTGGAGGATAGCTGAGTGTACAGACTGTTTGTATGTAAGTGAAGGCATCACTCTGGGGATGTCTGATGAAGTCAGGCGAGGAGGAAGAGAGGAAAGGGTGCGAAGTGCTTTGTAATGAGCTTTTCTTCCTCAGGAGACTTTGAAAAATAGGAGACAGAATGAGGAAAAGGGTGAAAACATCTGCAGTAACAGTATATTCAAATGGTTTTATCGAAAGTGTGACACAAGCAACCGGCATCTCATATGTCAAGTGCAAGTATGTTTCCAACATGGAAAACATGAAAATGATGTGTGGGAGTAGGTCTGATCACTACAGCGGGGGTAACACTCTTCTCTCAACATGCCCTCTGTAACACACCATATGGCTGATTTAACCACAATTCCATCGCACACAGCAACAGCAACAGTGTGTCCGGCTTCATTTTAAAGGCAATGTTCTGCGCGATGTACAGAGATTTAAATGGTTGTTTTGCTTTGAGTAGATACCACTTCAAAATAACTGACTGTATGTGTTGCCACTGAAACATGTAGAGTCAATAGATGAGCAGATGGCAGGGAGGGCAAAGAGCTTTTGTCATATCATGTCAGTGCATGGTTTAATCACGGCTGTAGGCTATAAAAAAACAACACACAAACCAATAAACAACCACACATCAACACACCCAAGAAAACCTCAGTGACTCTGACAACATGAAATGACTCTGTTATGGTTTTTGCTCTCAGAGGAAAGACTTCCGGGTGTCTCTTTATATTTCAATCTCTTCATAATTATCCAAGCTCTATGAGGAATTCTCCTGCCTTGAACCGAACCCATTAAAATTGCAGAATATTAATAGACTCCATTTGCCCAGCAAGGAAAATATCTTTTGTTTACTTGTTGGTAACACATTTCCTCACAGAACTCATATAGATTGAAGTTTAAGTGCAGTCATATTCTAGCTAAGCCGTCAGCCAAATGACTGTTGTATATTTAGACCAAGATGGTCATTATGTAGTCATATATGTGTTTTCAAACCATCACGCTGAATACTTGAGTAGTTTCCAAACTTCAAATAAAACTCCCACCTTCTAATTATATGTGCAGCGGGGGAGTCTGCTCTCATTAGCAGGTGCCTTCTCCTTGTGTCCTGTGGCAGCAATCTCAGTGAACTGAGCGAACTGCTAAGAAGGCAGCTCTCACTGCCTGTGGCACATCTGATGCATCGAGTGCAGAGCTAAAGTTTGTCCAAATGCACCAGGAGAGGGAAACATTCAAGGATATGATTTGTATTCCTGAAGGTCATCTTAGAAGTAATTTGAAGACGTTTTCCTGAAGAGTCTGTCAGAAGAAGCTGTTGGGAACTCTGTGAGCAGAATAAGGTTAAAAGAAGGTTGTTTTACTATAAGCTTTCATAACCAAATATAAAAACTTTTTCAACACTGTGTATGAAATGATCAGATAGTGGTCAAAGTAAGCACTTCTTTATGAAGCTTGTCATATTCTGCTTGGAATAAGAGATTCAGTGGTGCCCCTGGAAGATTTCCATAGGGGTGGAGGTGGAATTTCAATTTTTAGTATCTAGGAAGAGGCCTGTATGGAGAGTTAAGGAAACACATGCTAATACAAAGCATAAAGCATTCCTTTATAAGTCCCTCAAGGGGCAATTCAGTTTTTTCTGTTGTTATTTCACAGATTACACACACAGGCCCAAAAAACGAGACACAGGCACCAACAGGACCTATAAACATGCATTAATGGAGAGATGTCAGATCATGGGGGCTGCCAATGGACAGGCGCCCCCTGCAGTTGGGGGTTCAGTGCCTTGCTCAAGGGTAACTCTCCAGCTATCAATAAACACTTTGTGTTTGGTCCATCCTGGGACTTAAACCAATGCCCCTAAAATAACTGAATCAAGTCCCTACAGACTGAGGCTGAGTCTGTTTTTTTTTCATTTACTTACAAAGACAAATCAACGACTTAAATTTTAAGGAGTACATTAAACCTACTCAAGTTTATGGAAGACTCGTACCCACAGAACTAATTTTCATTCAGATGAGATGAGTATTCAAGAGACCCCTTTGAAAATGATAATGCCAGTTGTTCCACTGCCAAAAGTTAGCCTATATATGGGGCGTTATTTGGCCCTATTTTCTACAACTGTTGCCAACAAGATAAGTACCAACAGATGCCTTAGGCTGCCCTGTTTCACAAAATACCACTATCTTTGTGTTAACTTAAAAAAAGAGCGTGCGACAGCCTCTTAAACATAGTAATGTTGGCCTGCTATTATTTTTTCTAGGGCATGGCCACGTCTCCCCCTCGGCAACTGCTTGGGGGTGCCACTGCAGCGATTGCAGAGAGGCAGAGGGAAAATTCACTGTGTTAGACAAATAGACAAACAATATGTATTCAAATCCTCACACTGTCTCCTGCACTCTCTGTGAACACTGCTAATATTTACCCTTAGCTGGTGCACACAATCAAATAATTAGCTAATTATAAAACAGACAATACAAAGAGGCGGGTATTAGGAGAGGGATGGGAGAGAGACAGAGAGTCGTATTAGAAAGAGTGAGGGAATTCTCTGTGAGGACATGGTGGCAGATCAATTACGGCACTGATGTAGTACCGGAGGTTGTGCTGATGACAGCAGTCTTGGGAGGCTGAGCACTATAAGCTCAGTCACAGTGGCTGAACCACAGTAAGCTGCACATCACCTCGCAGCAGAGGCAGACAAAACCAATCTGGCAAAACACAATCAGACACAGAACAAAAGAACCTGCATGACGATGGGAATTAAATGACCTGTTGCGATGATAAAAAGGATACAAAATCAGGTGGATGCTTCCGGAGAGGTTTTTTTGAGATAAAAAAAAAAAACAACTTGACAGGTTCTCCCTGCTGTCGCGCTTTCGTATGTTGGTGACACACTTACTTAGATGCGAAAAGTAAAAAGGATCACATGGGAGTGAGGGGATGAAGCAGGATGGCTGTTGGTGAGGGGCTGATGTTTTCTTTTACTGGAATATGAATTATGCAATTACAAGTGTAACAAATGTGGACATCTTTGATCAAGCCGCTTCACTTTGAGTCGAGGAAACACTGCAAATTAAAAAAAAAACAAAAAACAAACAGCCCAGGCCCATTTTTGGCAGTAGCCTCTGAGTCGTGTATACACTGTTGCCAATGGCGTTCCAAGCAATTACGGTAGCTAATTTATGTATTGACCAGTTTTTCAAAATGAATGAATACGATAAAAAATTAACCTGATGATAATGATATGGTCACTACTTTCAGAACTGCAGGATGACCACTGCACAACCCAGCTGAGGTTTAAAAGGAGCTGGAAACATTAAAAAGTCTAAACTGGCAAAAAAGATATCCGCACTCTTACATCTATTCAGTGTTTCACTTTATTCTGAGATTTTGGAGGCAGATAAAAGTAACCAGTGTGAGTCTTATCACTGGGAGTATGCAACACACCTGTTTACAACACTGGCAGTAGAAGCGCCACCTCCTGGGAATCGTAGTTTTTCAGTACTGAATGGCGTACCGTGAGGCATGTAAATGCGAGCCATACGTGTTATAAAATATCAAGAGACACAAAAAGGGGTAGAACACTGTGTTCCACCACCAGGGTTATAAACAGGTGTGTTGCATTGTGCCAATGATTTGACTGAGAACGGTTACTTTTACCTGCCTGTTCATTATTGATTCATGTATGCACTGATGAAGGTCTGACAGCTCAGAATAAATTGAAACATGTATAAATAAGTGTGCAGAAATCTTTTCATTACAAGTTTCAACCACTTTCAGAATTAAAATGTTTAAATGAGCCATTGTGTAGGATTTAGTCACATCTAACAGTGAGGATTACAGATCGCAAACAGCTGAAATGTCTCCCATGTGCAACTCCTGGTTAGGATTCCCTCCGTTTTTGATATTCAGGAATTTCTTTCTGATGACTTAAGTCCCAGATGTTTAATTAACATTTTTTTAACCTGGAGCCGAATTATTTGCAGGACGCCTTGATTTAAAACAGCAAAAACACGTTTCACGTAAAAAATAAATAAATAAAATAAATGTGTTTTTCTGGTGCTGCACGTGGCGAGGCTGGTAACTACAGTGACCGACACGGAAACAGAAAAGGCAGTATCTAGAGCCAGTATCTGGTTTGCCCTTTCTGGGCTAGTGTAGAATCATAGTGTTGCAACATGGTGGACTCAGTGGACGAGGACCCACTTCCAATATAAGGGCCCCATTCCTAGGTAACAAAAACATGACAATGTTATCATTTTCAGGTGATTATACACTGAAGAAAACACAATATTTATATTAAATTCTATTTCTGCCAATATATTTCCCTAAATCCTACACACTGGACCTTTAAAAGTGCTACAGATTTTGACTTTGTGATGGAATCCACAGCATACCAGAGAGGGCAAGACTTATTATTCTTGCATATATGCATGCTGAGTTGGTCTGGGCTGGAATATGCAATGAAGTCTTGGTTTCACCTTTGTTTCACCAAGTTGGAGTAACAACTCGATCTGAACTCCTCTGGGAAAACAGCAGGAAGAAAGAAAAATCAACAGCCCTGCTTCTGTTGTCATGGTAATGCCATATCCCAGGGAATTGGAGAATACACGTCCTGACCTCTGCGTCTTCCATCAGGGGAAAAGGTCGGCTTTAGAAAGAGACGGGCTGGCTTTATGCTTCTACACTCGCAGCTCATGCATACATTCTGCTGTGCAATGCTTCCACATGTGAACTCACATACAGCCATGTAGAAATATACATGCAGCTACTGGAACATACAGTGCACACGAGGTACACTCGAAGTACACACAGTAGAATAGCTGAGTTAAAGCCAGGCTTTTTTTTCCTGCCAGGTACATATTACTCATCCAGGAGCAATCATATCCCTGCAAGTGGGCAGATAGAAGGATTGCTGAAGTGATGAGAGCAAGAGGCAGGATAAGACCATATCTCAGCAGTGATCAAAGTCCGTGAAGGACAGGAATTTGTGGTTTTCATTGGGCTCCTAACCTATCAAGTGCTGCATTAAAACCACAAAAAGCCCTTCTCAGAGCGAGGAAAATGACGAGCTGAGAATGCAATATGATGGAGTCACTGGAAAAAGAGGGCAAAATAAAATCTAGAATTAAAAAAGAGAGGAAGGCCCTCTGCATTCTCCTTTTCTTTTTCCTCTCTGAATGTGAGCAGGTCTGTGTGGGTGAAAAATGAGACGCAGACATGAGGTGGGAGAGATGAGACATGCAGATGGATATAGAAAGGAAGAGGGTTGATGCCGGAGAGCTTTCTAATTAGGCTGATGGAAGGGAATACAACATTCAAACCTCAATAGTACGAGCTACAGAGCCCCATTTCTGAGGGGACTTCCTGATAGAAGCCCCAGAGAGCAGAGTGAAGTAATTATTGAAAATCCTTCACTATATATAATGCTAATGAGTGCTAAATCGCTCCCATTGATGAAACTGGTGAGATACATTTGCATTTTATATGTTTTTTTTTCTGCTGATAGTGAATCTCTTGATAGCAGTAAGGCCAGAATCTATATGGTATAAGTGGACTTTCCTATCCTTATTTCTTAGGGACTGTATGAAAGTTATTGGTACAGGGAAAGGGCTCAGCTAAGGGGGCAGGGGGGGTATTTTGCTTAAGGGTAGGCAGTCTGAATTTTAAAGGAGCACAGGACAGGCTCGCAA
The DNA here is from genome assembly GCF_008729295.1 of Plectropomus leopardus. NCBI lineage: Eukaryota > Metazoa > Chordata > Actinopteri > Perciformes > Serranidae > Plectropomus > Plectropomus leopardus. Next base: position 20,475,003 of record NC_056475.1, read on the forward strand.
TTTTTGTTAATCCCAGATTATTCATTTTATTGTTTTTTTTTAATTTCTTGTTTATCAATCAAATACTTACACTAAAAAAGACAGTGTTAATTTTAAATGTAATCATGTATCATTTAATTGATCTAAAGTAAAATCAGACATCTGATCTCAAAGAGCTACATGTCATCTGATCTAATGCATATGTGTTTTTATTCAGTGGAAACAGGAAGTGGAGTGACTAAAATGAAATGAAAAAAAGGAAACTAAAATATCTTGAATGCAGGGGAGGTTCATGATTCAGCTTCCTTTCCCATCCCAATAATTTTTGTACAGTCCCTTCAGTGGAGAATCGGAAAATAAGAGGGGATTTCAGTTTTCAAGATGTGAGGATTGTGATTCGTATTTTCATTCAGTGGCTTGAATTTGAGTGCTGCACTGAATTTTATTTCAGAGCACAAAACAAGAAAAAGCATTATCAAGAACTTGACTATCTTATCTCATTTTTTCAGTCGATGAACCTGCAAATTCAAGCCAGATAAAAAGTATAACACACAACTTGTTTTAATGTCAGTCAGCTGATTTGCATTTTCCAAAACATGTACTGATGTGGCAACATAAAGAGTGTATGTGCATATGAGTGCAGACATTCACCTGCACTGACAGACACATCAACACATGCACACACACACACACACTCTCTGTGTCTTTGTTGTCGGTCCAGCAGCACATGTGGCTGTTACAGGAGCCATTTGTCTTTGGCACTTTGCTTTATTCCTCTCCTCCCCCACTGGAGAGCAGACAGGTTTTATAGCTGCTTGGTCCCAGGGGAACCCCAACGAGTTGCATGCACACACACACACACACACACACACACACACACACACACACACACACACACACACACACACACACACACACACACGTATTTCCCTTATGCCATCTCCCTTTCATCCATACACACACATATACATTTGCAGAGGTGTGAATTCCAGCACACTGAAACAGAAGCAAAAGAGATGGAGCAAACACAAATGGACAGATGCTACGTGTGCATTAACATAATTTATGACTCCTGAGTGTTAGCACATGACATTATTAGATTTAGTGCTGGATTACATTAAATTGCACTGTAGCAGTTATCCTAAAAGGTGAAACTCTAAGTCCTCCATGCGCTGTGTCTTTCCAAGCATGTAATTAATCTCTAATGACATCACCTTGCATATCTTTGTACACTTTCCTGGATTGTGTTAAAAATGTGTGCGTGTGAAAGTGTCAACTTGTGAACATCAACGCCCTACAGAAAGGGATACATTCAAGGCTTTTGCACATCCAAAAATAAACTGACAAATGTTGCACACACAGAAACAACCATCCTCTCATCCATTTTTGGGATAATAAAACTAGTATTCCTGCATCCTTGTACTTTGTATTCTATTCACATATAATCATCCAACAGGATAAAGCTTAGTGAGAAAGTCTATTCAGAAATAAGCTAAGCTTTAGTCATCCTTGCCTTCTCCTCCCATCTCTGTCAGCACCACAACACAGACAGAAATAGCACTGAAATAAGCTAAACGCTCGGTTTTCACAGAAGACTCAATAGACACCCTGTAGACAGAATTTCACAAGTGGTGATTCACTGAACTATGCCTGAGTGTTTGTGTGTGTGTGTGAACCAAGCAATAGCTCACTAGCAAAGGGATTACCACCAAAGAGAACAGTGAGGCAGAATCGGGAAATATCCAGAAATAGTATCCTCCAGTTGCTCTGCACTTTTTTCTACAGATGTGCATCAAAAAAACAATAGAGCTGCTTCTAATCAACAATCTTTGCATCCCTGACTGCAGCACAATATAGTTCCCAACTGTATTCACTTAAGCTTGCTCACTTCACCTATTCCCATCCAATTTATTGCTCTCTAAAAAAATATTTTCACGTCTGCCTCTATCGCTTCCTCCTCTCCCTCCCTCCATATCTACTTCCACCTTAATAACAGGGAGTTAATGAGGGCAGGGCAAAGTGATCAATCCCATTTTCATCTGCATAGACAGTACAGCAGCAGACTACATTTTCCCAAATAATCCCTCCTCTCTCCCCCTGTGTCTCTCTCTCCCACTGCACTCCCACATACACACAGTCAGACGGCTTTTTGTACCCCAGAGGGAGTCATTCTATATGGCAAGGGGGAACTGTAACTGGATTTCTGCAGGATCTCTCGGGTCAGAGTGGGTGGTCATACCTAACTGAATAAGGAGAATGAGAAAATCAGATCATCTGCAATAAAAGCTGATTTATTTCCGTATTGGGCGCAGGCATGTGGTATTCACTACTCGCTATGAAATCGCCGGAATTTCACAAAATGCCAATAATAGGATTTATTAGCCAAGGCAAAATGAAAAATGGAGGCACGTGCTCACACATCCATCTTTCAACGCATGTTCACACGCAAGGTTTGTCTCTTTGTTATTCACACAGCTGACAAGATGACAACAAAAAGAAAACAGGTGAACCTCAACTTGCATAAGAGCTCGATGCATACTCTTGCACGTTTGCATTCAAAGTTACACAAACAGTAACATGTGTACCACCTACACAAACACACACACAGACGCACATAGACACAGGCAGTGACTATGACTGCAGCAGGAGCTGAGACAAAGAGACAGCTTCTCACTGAGTGAAAATGTGGCTTGCAAAAATACACTTACACATTAAAAATATCCTGAGTTATATTTTTCTCCAGTGTTTCTTTTGGCAAGAACTCAGAATGAATCTCCACTCAATCAGACATTGTCTTGCTTTTCCTGTCTGGCTATGCTGCGCTACGCAGCCTGTGAAGATGGATTGTAGATGAGATGGATAAACAGAAGACAAATGTGCAGGAAATGAAAAGAGAAATGACAATGAACGGGAGCAAGATGAGTTGGGAGCAAAAACAAAGAGGAAATAGTAGGGAGATTAGCGTGATTAGAAACACACTGACTGCTACAATTTGCAGGAGAGAATTAGGAGAGGGAGGAACATGTGAGAGTTTATTGGTTCATTGAGCCCTGCAGTTAAAACTCAGATCCAGACAGGGGTGGCACAGAGGAGAGAGGAGAAAAAGGATGTCTGACCACGCTGGTTGCTGGTTGCACCGCATTGTTATTAGCAAAGCCCCTCCACCCACTACCCTCACTCCTGTCGCAGAGAAAAATATTAACTCTTGCATGGCTGGCGGGTAAAACTGTATGAAGGGGACAAAGAGAAGAGGAAAGGAGTTCACTTCGAATGCAAAGCAGTTGCAGACAAAGAATTCTGCGATAGTGGAATTCTCTGTGGGACCGTAAGGAAGTTAGCAGTCAGACATAAAGCTGGCAAGGTGAGGCAGCCCAGACAAAGAAAAGCTGAGAGCAACTTAGGCTGAGTCACTTCTGTTTATTTTGGGAGGAAAAAATGATAATAGAAACAAATGATGCTGCAGAGAGTGAGGGGAGGGGGAGGAGAGCATGAGGGGGACTGTAGTTTGTATTGCAATGTGTGTAAGTGTGTGTGAGTGTGTGTATGCATGTGTAATGTGCAAGTGGCAAAGCCCAGGGGTGTGGGGGAGGGAAAACTGGCAAAGGATCAGTGAGAGGTGAGCAAAGAATAGAGCAAGCTGAGGGTCTTTTTGGGGGGTGGTAAAAATGATGTGCAAAAAAAAAAAAAATATGGTAATGGTTTAAAGTGGCTGTGTGTAACAAAAGGACTGTTTTCATACATTAGACAAAGGAAGGTGAGAGAGTACAGGCTGGTGCAAAGAGCTCCTAAGGAATGATGCTCAGTTTAAGGATTCACATGCTGCTGTTCTGTTTATTTTTGGGAACAAGGCTCAAAAGAATATCAGCGTACAGTCTGCAAAAGTACCATAAAAAATAAATGATTGTGTGGCTTTTTACAAGTTGTGCTCTGTCCTCATAAAACACTGCTGCACGGACTTGGTTTGGATTCATTCACAGAGTGGCATTCATTTGCTTAACATAGGTTGTAGCTTGCTGACTAATATAATTTATATGCACAAAAAAAAATCTGTGGTTCTCCCCTTAAATTGGCTGCACAAATTCAGCAAATGGATGCACATGCACAAGTGAAAAAAGTCTTTCATACTGACTCCCCGTAGGACTGTAAAGTGTGTGTGTGTGTGTGTGTGTGTGTGTGTGTGTGTGTGTGTGTGATCAGCGGGGGCGTGCCTCTCCGTTCACCCTCTGATGTCCTGGCCGTGACTGCAGGGGAGGAGCTACAACAAGCTCATTGCCACCTTCCAGACAAAGACAGCGTGAATTTGAGAATGCGTGTTTGCATGTGTGTTGACACTTCATTAACACAATCACACACATGCACCATCTTTATAGTGAGCAAAGAGAAGCCTCCAAATTGTTTGATTCTGAGTCACAACACCAGTTAGTGAAAGAACTGCCCTTCTTTCTCTCTTGTCTCACACACATTTAACCACTTTTGCAAAAAAAAAAAAAATCACATCCACATGAGTATTCTACAACATAGAGCCCTCTGAGGTATCAATTAGCACAGTACTTTGTCCAATTAAAAACAGCATAAAAAAGCTATATATACATTAAAAACAAACAAATTGAAAGGCATACTGACACACTTCCCCTCCTCTCTGCTTCACTTCACTTATCATCTCTATTTTCTCACTATCTCCCTCCTCCTCCTTCTCATTTCTCCTGTCCTATAAAATGCCCTTGAAGGTCGCACCGGTGTGCTACACACTCATGGGCTTTGTGACAAACTGTCTTACCTGCAGAAACACACACACACACACATACACGAGTGCCTGAGCCTGAGCACTACAACAAACCACACACACACGCAAACATATACTGCTGCGCTGCGAGTGGTTTTCCTGGCAGAGATCTGCAGAATTGATCGCTGTTCAGACATTGCAGAGGTCAGATGTAATGAATCAATCACACATGCATCAGCATCGAGAACAGCAGCTCCAGCCAAGGCCACAGACTCTGCTGCCCCTGCTTTGATGCAGTGTCAACCTCCACATTAACATGACTTGGAGGGATTGGCAAGATTTAGCGAGATGGACTGCGGGGATCCATAGACGTGGGAAGTCTTTGATATTGGAATCGATAATGGCTGCAGACAATTTCGATAAATGCAAAAAAACACACTTCTCACACACATTTTATGCACAGGGAGGAATCTATTGACCATGTGTCTGAGCAGTGCCCTCAAATGCTAAATGGTGTGGTTCCTTACACAGTTGCAAAGCTGAAACAACAGTTAAAGTTGAGTAAAATAAGTAACACACCCTCAAAGTGAGAGGAAAACCAGCCCCCTGTATAGTCTCAAGGACAACCTGATCATCAGACACCAATCAATCACAACAAGAGACAGCTGAGCGTGAAAGACGTGTCCTCAATCTGCTCACCTTTATTTGATACGTCCCTTCCTGTCTCTCCTCCTTCCACTTTAAGTAGCCTAAAGGTGAGGCTGAGGACATGGGAAATGTCTCAAAAGTAGCTAAAGTACTGTGCATGTGACTCCTCCTCGGGCTTTGCACAGAAATAAGACAATACTAAAGAAGAGGTGAGGTCTTTTTGTGTGGTGAGGTGAAGGTGAGGAGAAGAAACAGGCAGAAATATCGAAGGATATTGCAAGATTGAAACAATTATCTGTGTTAAATCATGTAAAAAATGTCCATCGTGGTTCAACTGCTCTCCAGATGAAGCATATCTTAAATTCAACTTCTCATTCTTTACATATTGCTCCTTCAAAACTCACTTCCATTAAATGTATAAAGTCTGAGTCAGCATAACAGCACTATAACACATGCACACAACAGCTTCTCTGGCATGTTAATAACATTTTCCTCTTTTTTTTCCCCCCTTGATGCCAGAAATTATTTTTGGTAGAAAATCTGGATATGAAATTCCACAAAACCAACAAATAATAAACATTTTCCAGAATAAACACTTAAGATTGTTTTGCTGTCACCTTAGTACAGTGGATCATAGCAGGAGTCAGGTCTAAAGCCTGGATAATCTATGTCTCATCATTAGCATCACCCACAGAGACCTGACCTGCTCCATCAATCACACCAACCTGCTCCTCCTTGTCTAACCTCACACTCTCAACCACGCAATAGCCACTCTACTTCAGCCTACTGCTCCACTTACAGTGAGATCTGCAGGTCAACTGCAATCTTTTTTTATCTGGAACACATTTTCTCTCATAAGCTGCACTGCAACAATAAAATGCTCAGATCCATATTTAGTTGAGCGGACCGAGTCAGCACCAAGACCCGAATCCTACAGGCAAAAATACATGCGACACTTCTTCAAGAAAACGATAGACTCCAAAGCATTGCTACAAAAAATGAAAAAAAAAAAATGTGCTACTTACCCTGAGGTTCCTCTGGTGTTGATTCATTTGAGAATGTCGGTCACACGCATTGGAGTTGCAAAACGAAACACCGGCGTGTCTTTCCTCTCTCAATCTGACTCTCAGTGCAAGCAGAGAGAGAGATGCTGCGGACAGGAGGAGGAGGAGGAGGTGGAGGAGCGGTGCTGATGCTGCAGCCCGCACCTGGCACAGCGTCCTCATGATCAGGCGCCGGGGCTTCTCTCTCTCTCTTAACACATTAGCGCTCTCTTCTGGATCAAGTGAGAAGTGAATCCGACGAACAGTTTGTGTTGCTGCGGTGGCTACTGACTGCTGACGGTGACAGCCATAGATACAGTATTAAATAATGGTATCGGTCATTTGTGGTCATTAGGTTGCCCTAGTTAGAGCAAATAACGTTGTACTTCACAATAACGCCACAATTAGTTGACTGTATGGTCTCAGACAGGTACACTCTTCACTGAACAAAGGCTGTGTGTTTCGCATTCAACGTGTTTTTTTGTGTTTACTTTTGAAGCAGCCGAGTACTTAACTGTTTCTTCGCGGACTCCTATACGTCGTTTTCAAAAGTTACGTTACACAGAAAGTGAAGGTAAAAGTGTAAAATTGCAAACTTCTCAGTTCAGCTTGGATTCAAACGCTCGCGGGAGGAAAGGAGATGCCGCCGCAGTAATGGAGACTTGTTTACTTCCGGTATTCTTCCGGATTAGTCAAAGATCGAAATCAGGTGATTTCAAAACAAAAAGCCAGAAGAAGAGCTGTATATGTTGATATACATATATATATATGTTATATGAGTGAATGTGAATTATTAAGCAAATATGGTGACACTGTTTGAGATTTTTTATACTTTTTTTAGCTTCCCATACTAAGTATCCTGGAGTTAGTTTGTTCCTAATCTTACCAGCAGATGGTCCTGAAAGCCCACCTATCCTGGCCAATTACATGTATAAGTTAAAAGTACAAATAAGCATTGCTCAAAGCCCACTTACTAGATTTTTCTGGAGCTTTTAGTCGCATCTCATGGCCGTTGCTCTGTTGTCCTCATCTAACCGACAGCGAGTGTTAAACTTGATCACTTCCTGGAGTGAGCTTTATCTCCATCTGATGAGGGAGGCTATGAGATTTGACTGACAGCTCCACAAAAAGCAAATGAGGCCAGTGATAAATAACAAAAAACCCACTGTGACCCACACACACAGATAAACAGGCTGTTATTTGTGCTTTAACATTTACACAGCAAGAAAGCCACAAAAGAAAGCAAAAAGTGAAAGTCTGAGAATGATGAAATCACATCAAAAGGACATACACATTAAACAGCTGGTCATCAACAAGGGTGATGGATTTGAAACATCAGAAACCTAATAATGTGACACCTGTTATGCAAAGATAAAGCGAAGGACAGGAGGGTTTTAAAGTATCAAAGAAGAAAGAAAGAAACTCTTTATCTATTTATGAATGTGTAGCATTTATTTCAGAAGTAAACACTGAGGTTTGGCATGATATGAACAAAAGACAAGTACTAATTATGCCAGAGGACAGGTTTTTAAACAGACACAGATCCCTTTGTATATTCACAACTATGAAGGAAACTATAAGTTACAACATCAGTTGAATTGTTGGTGTATTGTTGTGTTACACTGTGCGTATGCAGATTTCTTTGAATCATATAATATAAGAAACAGGATTTTTAATGTGCTTTGACCATCTGTGAAACCGCGTATTTGTAATTAAATAATTAATCACCACCGTGCAGTTGTAAGCCTCTGCAAAGCGGTCAAGGTGCAGTAACAGTATAAATGTCACCCTGACCTATGACCACCAAAATCTAATCAATTAATTCTTGAGTCCAGTTGATGTCAGTGCCAAATTTGAAGAAATTAAATTCCCTTAAGGCCTCCTTGAAATATCACGTTTACGAGAATGAGAGAAATGCAAGGTCACAGGGACCTGGACCTTTGACTACTAAAATCTGTTCAGTTAGTCTTTGGGGAGTCCAACCAGACATTTGTGGCAAATTTGAAGAAATTCTGTAATGGCATTCTTGAACTACTGCATTCAAGAGAATGGGACTGAGAATGGACTACGATGGATGGAGGGACAACAGACGACCCAAAAACATAATGTCTCTGGCGCAGAGGCATGGAAATAATAATTATTATAAAATCACCAATTATGGAGATACATGGGTTTCACAAGATGAAGGGTATAAAGAACTGCAATCTGAAAAATAACTAAATCTGTCGATCAAATTTAGTGGAGTAAAAACACACAATATTTGCCTTTGAGATGTGATGTAGTGGTGTAGAACTATAAAATTTCATTACACAGATATACTAGTACTATAGAAGTGCAAGTACCTTGATTTTGTACCTAGGTACAGTGCTTAGGTAAATGTACTAAATAACTTTCCACCACTGGTTTTGTTGCTGCACCTTGTCATCAATAAGGCATTAATGGTTAAAGTCATGAGAACAGAAGGTGATTTTTGAATTTTGCCAACCCTGAGGATTCAGTTGCACTGATCATGTAAACACAATACAAGGAACACACTGTCAGATACAAACAGGGCAACATAATATAAGCCTTTTCTCCAATTTACAAATAATTTACTGTGAGAAATATAAACAATATCTTATATACACAATCATGATTATACATGAGTCTACTCAAAGACGGCTACTTTGTGGTAAAGGACTCCAAAACCTACAGCGATGCACTTAAAGGTCCAATCTAATGGCCACATTATATAAGTGTTGATTGTGTTGCATTTAAATTATGATAAGATTTATATATGTGATTAAGTGATGAAAATCTGTTGGGTGTCAGGATTAGTTTGAAAATGAAAACTATAAAAAATGGGTGCTGAGTTAGAAAGAAATGAGACTAGCAGACGTCTGTAGCTCGTCTCTATTTGACGCAAGCAGTTTCCAACTGATGTGGTGGAGGTTGAGTTGCATTGTGGGCGCAAGGTTTTGAAAAGGATGAAGAATGCTATGAGTACAATGCTAAATCAATGAAGCCCTTTTTTATGTTGATGAAAAGAGGAAACATACCTAAAAGCACGAGATATTTTAATGACAACAAACAAAAAAAATGTATGTAAATTTACGTACAAGTGTGGTGAATTTTACCTGATCAAATTCTTTATAGGTTTTTACTTGTAAATATCAAGTTGAATCAGATTCACAACCTGAAAAGCACTTTGGAAATGACCATGTTTTAGGAAGTGGGTGATAAAAAGACATTTATAAACATGAGAAAAAGCCTAAAATAAACTGAGAACAAATACATTCTTCCAAACTCATCATTTTAAGAAACAAAAAAGGCCAGTATTTTTTTTTTTTGAAAGACAAGCTAAATGTCACAATGCCAGTGTCAACAGATGCAAAAACACACAGCAGCCAGCACTGTGAAAATCCAGTATCATCTAATGACAAGAGACATTAACTGATGTTCAGGAACTGTCAATGTCTTTACCTGATGCTCAACATTTGTCTGATATCAGACAGAATTGTCAGCTTGTTACATGCTAACCATTAGAGACCAATGTTTCCTCAATCTGATGTCATTTTAAGTCCACAGTGATGTGTAGCCATGCTAACATTTGTTTTGTCAGGGGTTTAAGAGTGGAGCGAAGTGAAGTAATTGTCAGGCGATATTGAGAAGACCTATTGATTTAGAACAGCCTTAACAGCAGCATCTATCTGGTCTATAGCAGTTGCCATTGCTATTACTCATCATTGGTTCTGGGACCCAGGTTGACGACAGCGTCAGCATTAGTCTCACCTGTTGCGCTGATTGGCGTATCGTTATTCCCACGTGGAACTCACTAGATCGATTACCTTTCAACTGAGAAACAGCTGTTTCATGTCATGATACCGGAGGTACAGTCAACGCGGTGGAGAGGACAGAGTTGAAGGTCTGGACCCAGGCAAGCTCAACAGGATTCACAAAGCAGATTCCATATATTCTAAGAGGGTATTTAATATCCCAAATAATAGAGCTTAGTTTAAGTTTAAGAAATATGAAATGTTCCTGTCAAGCTTCAGACTTACTCTCTTCCTCTGAATCTCTGTATTTGAGAGTAAGGGACTGTCCGACAGGATGTGTTGTTCAGTGTCTTGTCAAAGACATTTCTGCGTCATCATTTGCAACCACATCCAAGGCTTATGATTGGTGACATCAATGTCATCTTTTGCATTTAGTTAAAATCATGGAAACCAAAAGCTACAGCTCCCTGCTGGCCTTCTTGAACTCTATGTGCAGCCGATGGCCTGACCAGCCTTTTCTGCTGGTTAACAGGAGTAATTATGTCACTGACAAGCCTGTTGCACTGTATTGTGCAAGCTCTCATTTGTCAGGGGGGGACTGTTAGAACAGCATTTCAACACCAGTTACATAACAGATGACAGGTTTAAGTGAATGTAGCTAATTGTACCAGTCTGTGCTAAATACTGCTTTTCAGAAATATGTAGTTATATACAGTAGTTATGTTTTCACAGAGACAAAAAAATGGATTACCGATGCATTTTCTGCCCCCCGTATGAAAACTGTTAGACATGTACATATGCTCCTGCTGCCAGCAATGTAACCCCAACTTGAACTTAACCTCCCTGAAACACTGAGATGTTTCGTGTCTCTGATGTGAGCGCCCCCCCCACCTCAGACAGCAAAGCGATAATGAGCAGTTGAGGCTCAAGGCCAAGCAAAAGGGGTAACAAGCTTTTTACAAGATACCGAAATAGTAGAACATGTCAATTATGACTCAAGAAGCGCCAAGACGCTACTTCTGTCTTTACCCAGCAGTCAAGGGGGAAAGTCACAGGTTTGTGAATTTTAGGTCAAAGTCATTTATCATTACTTTCCCCAAAAGGGAGTACTGCCAGTGAGGAACTGGGAGTCGTCCAGTCAGAAATACTCTTACACAAACAGACTGGCATCAGAGGAGGCTGAAATGTGCGTGGCAAGTTCTAATGTATCCTACAAATCTCCGTCGTCTTCATCCCTGGCATCTATATCATTGTGCAGGAACGCCTCCTTCTCTGGCGACATGGCCTCTGAATTGTGGTCGCCCTTGAAACTGTCCATCTCTGTGTCTGGAGACGAGCGAGCCAGAGCAGCCTCAGCGCTGTGATGAATGCCGTAGCAGAAGTAGATCACAAAACCTGGAAAGGCAGAGCGACACATGTTCAAAACAGGTTCTGCTTACAATGTTGTTACCAAAAAATGATGATAGACCAAGGCTAACTGAATGGTCACCTTGTTGGACCACTTTCAAGTTATTAATCAGAAATCAGAAATACTTTGTTGATCCCCAGTGGGAAATTGTGGTCTGTTACAGTTGCTCTGATACCAGCATAGAGAAGCGTAGCAAGTAGAAATTAGTACCAGCACAAGTATGTAAAAACATAAATGTACAAATAGAGATACAGTAGTAGTAAGCAATTAGTACAGTATGTAAATATATAAATATAAAGTATGTATAATATACTGATTATGTAATTACGTGAAGAAATACAGTAACAGACAATTAGCACTAATATTAATACAATACTAAATATTGAAATTACAATATGGATAATGTGCTGAGTGTGTAAAATATAAAAAGTATGTACAATAAATAACTGTTCCCTTTTCTATAATACAATGTATAAAACTAGTATGTAAATTCAATATATAGAAATATAAATATGCCTGCAATGCTACAATGAACCACAGAGATATGCATAAGTAAGATATACATAAAGCAAGCAGAATACTGGTTGTGTGTCTGCAAGCATCTGCAGAAAAGCACGAGAAGGAAAACCAACCAGATACATTTAAGTCAAAGACTGTTCCCTTTAAGGAATCAATACAATTATATAAGTAGTATGTCAGTTTAAACTCTGTGAAGACAACCTACCTATAGCCATCCAGACAGAAAATCGTATCCAAGTGCCTCTGTCCAGCTGCATCATCAGGTAAACATTTACAAACATGCTGATCACTGGAATGAAGGGCAGCAGTGGAACCTAAAGAGTGAAATATCATAAAAAGGAGACGTTGGCACTTGTGTTGAGCAAACATGATATATAAGGGCCAGAGGTGGTGTTAAAAAAAATACAAAATCTAATCAAGACTATCTCACACAGATTTAGTTTCCAGAATCTCACCTTGAAGGAAAGTTTTGTCTTGCTCTCAGGCTGTCGCCAGATGATGAAGGTGAGGAGGAGACACACAATGAAGATGACACTGAGGGCTACAATGTTCCACACAGCAGCACCACCCTGCACTGCCAGAACACTGAATGCCAGGATCAACGTTCCTGTGGAAATTTTTATATCATTGCACGTGTAACTGTTCACAAGTAAAATGCTCATTTAACACTCAATGCTCTTTGGAGATAATTGAATTGAATTAATTGAATCATCTGGATTCAAAACAAATGGTGTCTCTTCTCAGCTTCTTCACCAAAGCACTAACACTTAAAAGTAGGTCTGGTCTGATCACTCACCCATTAAAGACGCACAGATGTTGACAGCGAAACCGGACAGTGCAGATGGCTCAGGGTTATCTGGGAACAGGAGGGTCTTGAGGCTGAGCGTTTCCTCCATACCAGGCAGGATGCCCATACTGGGGACACTGATGCCGTCACCCAGCTCCCCCTCATCCTGAGTATTGGCCATCTGATACATCAGAGTGGGCTGCTCAGGCTGGTACCTGACACAACCAGAGAACACACACTAAGCTGTTTTACTGTAGTGACTTTAGTCTGTTCACATGACTGAAAGCAGCTGATATTCCTAGTGCTAACCAAGTGATAAAAGAGCACATATTGTACCACTGGTGCACAAGAGTAATGTCAATCAAATGGTAACATCAGCTGCAGCCACATTTTTAGCAATGGCAGTTAAAGTTGTAATTTGTGGGAGTAAATGAACAGAGTTTAAAACTGCATTCAACAAGAATGTAGGGCTGAGTTTCACTGTTTGCTGAAAAGAGATACAAACATATGCGGCAGCAGGAAGGTGGTGATGGAAGTGTTAAGTGCTTCAGCTTCAAACTGGACCAACTCTAACACAAAACTCTGCTTCTATGAACCAGTGTCCCTGTATTGAACTCTATTTACCATTGGCCCCATACTGACCTCAGAACCAGAACACAAGCAGCCACTAATGTGTAGGCCAGCAGCGTCCCTATTGACATCAGGTCCACCAGGTCCTTCAGGTCGAACAGAAATGCCATGATAGCTTCAGAGAGCAAGAAAATGAAAAGAAGGAGTTGGAAAGATTAGATTTGTTTGAACCTAAGAACCTTTGTTACTGTAAAATACTCAGAATGCACCATAATGTGTTTTTAAGAAGGTACTCTAATTTCCTATAAACATGTATAGGGGATTAAGTGTCCAGGTCATTTTTTCATGTTTGCTATGCTACCTAGCTAATACAATAAACTAAGACCATTATCATGGTAAACATTGTATCTGCTAAACATCCACATGTTAGCATTGTCACTGAAAGCATGTTAACACACCAACGTTAGCGCTTCGCTCAAAGCGCCGCTGTGCAGACAGCCTCACAGAGCTGCTGGCACGGCTGTGGACATTTGTGTACATTGCAAACATCACAAAAACAGTAACACAGTCCTTATGGTGTAAAAATGGCAGTTACAAATAATTTAGAAAAATGGTCACAAGTCATATTTAAGTAATGGTCTCTCTGTTTCTATTTGTATCCCTTATTAGCATCCAACAACGACTGCTGGTGGAGAGATGAAACGTTATCATGCAGGCTGTTCTCTATTTTGCTAGCTCAACTTTCACATCATCTCAGAAATTCCTTCCCTTCACTCAATGCCCCGACCCTTTTAACCCCTCCCCCCTTCCTTCTCCTCAATTGCAGGCCTTCGTTTTTCCTGTTCATCTTACCAGACAGAACCCCGGCGGTCACAGTGGACGTTATGGGGGATTTCCTCTCGCTGACGCGGGCCAGGAAGGAGAAGAGCAGGCCATCCCGAGCCATGGCAAAGATGATACGGGGAAGGGGGAACATGGAACCCAACAGACTGGGTGGGTGGGGGAGGGGGGACATCAGATTGGGATGACAGTTGTAGGTGAAGGGTGGAGGAACAAGAGGAGAGGAAGAATTGAAGGAGGTCAGTAGGGAAGAAAGGGGAAGAATTAGCAAAAGTAGACGAACACGGTCAGCAAGATAGGAGTAGCAGATTCGGGTGGGGGAACCGGATACCAATCTGGCCACACTGTAGAGCTGCATGGGCATGATGTTGGACCAAGGATATTCTGATGCATGCATGCAAAATGTCTTCCTCTTAAATAGCAAATATAGTGCTCCACATGCTGTTACTCTCCGTAACAATGTAAAAACCTTTTGTTACTTTAGCAAGCAGTTAAGTTTGGTATTTATATTCCCTCTTACACCACTGTGATGCTAGTAGAAAATGTCTAGCCCCTGACCCAGGTTAGAGGAATGACAGAGTAAACCTTGGACTGCCTCAACCAACTCCAAATAGACCTGGCTGCACAGGATAAGAGACAGTTAGTGGTGCTCTTTTCATGCTGGAGTGCTGATTTCTGGCAAGTTTCTTCAGCTGAAATAGAATCTGCAATTGGCAGGAATGAGAATCTGCAACCTGGCACAGCTCAGCCCAGCAGCAGGAAAAGAAGCCTTGGTGAAAATGGATGCAGTCTTAAAACATGCGTGTTAGTGTCTCACCTGCCCCTACGCCAGAGGTGAGGGTTGCAGTTAGCGGGGTTTTGGTGCGGGGGCTGATCTCGGCCATGAACTTGAAAAGCAGCCCATCGTCGGCCATAGCCCAGATCACACGGGGCATGGGGAACATAGCACCCAGCAGGCTACCAGGGGGGAAGACCAGGATATATAGTATCCACACATACACCCACGAGAATGCCGTGAAACATAATTGAACAGAGACACCAGCTCACAAATACAGGGAACACGGTACAGTACATTTGCATAGCACAACATACTTTATATTGTGCATAACATATACATTTAACATGAATGTGTGAAAGTACACATCTGTTTACAACAATTAATGATTTAAATCAACCTTAAATACACTGTGCATACATTTTTAAATTACAAAAGTACAGAATCCATAATTATCTATTATAATAATCTATCAAAGCAACTGCCATTCAAAATAAAAGTATGTACCATCATTATAAAACTGTTAAAAACTGATTTTTTATGAAAATGCAGCCTGTGGTGGCCTTTGGTGACATGACTTACATAATCGCACGCCCTGATGGTACAATATATTCTTAGTGGTGCACTTAATTTTAGTCAAGGGATCAAATGCCTTCTGAAGTTAAAAATACATTCACATAGTCACACACACACACACACACACACACACACACACACACACAGAGGAACACAGGCCTGCACGCAGGAATGCATATGTGTGTCTGCATGCTTTTCTGACAGAGGGAACAAGAGGACATGAGCATGCATCTAAAGCTAATGCAGGTGTGTGTGTGTGTGTGTGTGTGTGACTGCTTACCTCGTGGACAGAGCACAAAGAGAGCCTACAGCTACGGCATATTTGGCTCCTCCCCAGCCCACATAATTAAAAGCCACAGGCAGAGGGCTGTTGCTGTCCAGCAGGTAGTAAGGCATCATGAGGGTAAGGGCAGCGGAAACACCAAAGTATGCTACAAAGCAGATGAGCAGCGAGGATACAATGCCGATAGGGATGGCTCTCTGGGGGTTCTTCACCTCTTCACCTGCGTGATAGATGAGGAACAGACACGTTTAAATGGAACTAAAAATACAGCTTTATTTATTACTTCACAAGGTGCTGAGATTCCTGTCCTGAAAAACTGCTCTTTTTACAAGATTAGCTCAGAATTCTGAGCATAAGTTTTCATGAAAAAAAGCTCCTGCTCGTTTATTTTAATTCATGTGATTATTATCTTGTTAATTTAAATTTACAAGATTATTATCCCTTCAATTTAGAAACATTTGAATAAATAACTTTTTTATCTAGTTTACTCAAACAAGAATGAATGAGTTTATTATCTTAAGAATTTAGAAAAAAAGAGAACTAACATTTTTATTATCTTGTTAATTTACAAAAATAAAAAAACAAATTAACAAGATAATTATCTTATTTCATTAGAATTAATGAAATGATTATTTTGTAAATTCGAAAAACAAGAATTAATGAGATTATTATGTCATTAATTCAGAAGAACTAGAACACAATTTCTATCGCTTCAAATTAGAAAAATGTAAATTATGGCATTATTATCTTGCTATTATTAAAAAAAACAAGAATTAACAAGAATTTCCTTACTTTAGAAAAATAAAAAATTAATGAGATTTTTATGTCATTAATTAAGAAAAAAGAATTAATGCAATCAATATCTTGTTAATTTTCTCAGAAATGTGAGATTACAATCTTTTTTATTCAAAAAAATGAGAATTAACTCAATAATTATCTCATTAATTAAGAAAAAAACGAGATCATTTCTTTCATTAGAATTTTTCCTCATAATTCTGAGATGATAATCTTAATTCCGAAAAACAGCAGAATTGTTTCTCATGAAAACCCTCTCAGAATGTCGAGATAATAATCTTGTTAATTCAAAGAGGGAGATTTTCTCTCTCAAGTAAATGCACTGAGCTTCCATACAATAATGAAAATGAAGGAAAAAAACATGCTGTACTATTTACTGCATTTATTTTTAGAGACTATCCCTTTTACTTTATTAAATAGCCATTTGTACAACCGTTACTATATCAGTCCAACACTCCCCTCCATTTACCACAGTTTGTTGGTAACTATTTACACTTAAATGCAAGGTCTGAGCTGATTGTACATGCAAATTCACTCTTTTATGGTCTTGTTGGCAGAATCCCAGTAAATGTAGAAAACTGAAAAAACAGATGTATTAAAAGAAACATTTTGCTGTATTTTGCAACAAGCTGAACAAGGAGCTTATTTTCCCTGTGCACCTACAAGACTGAAACACACTATTACTATTCAGCTGCAGGTGATTATGTAACAGAGCTTCTCAGGCGAACACTCGCGTCTTGTTCTGCAGTGAAATCACATTGCGATGATGGATCCCGGTTTCCCTCTACACCACTATTCATGACAGATGACAGCTACTGGCTGACCCAGATTATTGGAAGGTCAGGGGTCATATTCATAACAGTGGTGAAAGTAGCGGGGAAGTACATGTGCCTTTGTCTGCATATGTGTGTGCGTGTGGAGGGGGAAGGAATGATGGCTTCATTCCAACTTAACTCTACGTAAAATACACACACACACACACATGCACACAGATGATATAATGGCTGAGTGCTGGCTAAGTGTGTGACCAACATGCCCCCACAAGCCAAACTCAAGCAGTCATTCAGGTCAGCCAATTAGAATGCAGGAAAAAGAGGGGTGGGAAAAGTCGGGGGGCCAGAGAGCAGGCAAACTAGAAGAACTCTCCCTTTTTTTTTTACAATCCGGAGGCCTTGAACTGATTAACTACATGCATGAGGATAAAGGTGTAGATCTGCACAGTGTATAAAAACATGAGGAACATCTTATCCCCTGACCTCATATCATGATTTCAGCACCAAATCTGGGCCACAATGTTTTGCATTCCACCAGGAGCAAAATTGGGCCAAACGCACAAAACTGCATCTTTTCTCTCTGCCCTGCCCCTCTTATGTAACACTCCTGGATGTTTGGACAAGCTTAAGATTGAAACGGTCCCAACTCCAGATTCAGTTACAACAACCCCCCAGCCCACCCCCCAAAAACTGAAACACATCCATGAGGCAGTAAAAAGGGATACGAGAAGTGGAACAAGAGGAGAGCAAGCGCCAACAGAGTGTTTTCTGGTTTCTTCCACCTCTTACCTGTGGTGGCAATGCAGTCAAATCCGACAAAGGCATAGAAGCAGGTAGCAGCTCCCGACAAGACGCCTGTGAATCCAAACGGCATGAAGCCGCCGACTCCTAGACTCTCTTTGGCTGGCAAGGTGTCTGTCAGACTGAAAAGAGAAGAAAGTATTGACTCAAATCAGCAAAATTACCTTTATTTAGTGAATTGTTTAAGGGTCAGAATATCCAATTTTCAAAAAAAACAAAGCAGTGAGGTCTGTAGATAATCTTGAGAAACTGAGATCAATTAAAATGCAGTATCAAATATAACACAGCACACAGTGAGGGTGAGTATCCATGTTCTTACTTGAGGCTGGAGTTACTGGTATAATTGGCATGTAGGATCTCCTCAGGGTCCAGCTGCCAGTTCTTCAGAGTACCTTTGACCAGGCCAGAGACCACCATGAACAACAAGACGAGGATGTTGATACACGTGAAAACCTTGTTGACCATCGCCGACTCTTTGACCCCAAATGCCAGGAGACCTTAGAGATGGAAAGGAAAATTAAATGGAAAGGAAAATTGTTTAGAGGAGACTGGTTTGGAGAGGCAATAAATTCAACTTGTTATCAGAATCAGAAATACTTTATTGATCCCCAAGGGGGGAAATTGCAGACACAAATTGTGTGGTCAAATTTGTCATCTGAGTATCTGTTATGAATAGAAACAGAAACAGTCCACAGAAACTGCTTATGCACTGATGCGTAGGCCCCAGAATTTGGTGCTTCATACCTGCCTAACACCCATGTGCGCCATCGTCAGTGCGTCAAACACCTGGCTGCAGGGAGCAACACTTTCCTCATAGAGAAGTTAAATTAATGGTAGGTGAGAAAGAAATACATTTTCTAATATTTCATAGCTTTAGTAGTTATTTAGTAGCATTACATTAATGTTTAATTGCATTTTACTGCTTGTGCGCTTTCTTTGCAAGAGTAACAAAATTAGAAAGCCTATAATAACTTGGTTGTTTGGCATGTTAATGGGCCGGCCCCTTGTAGCCTATTTTATTAGGTTGCATTCTTTTCAGGTGTACTATAGCAGCGGTGTCAAGACTGTTGGCTTTTTTTTGACCACGCACCAGCAGAAACATAAATCACCGCCATGGCTGCAGCAATGTCAACTGTTACAAGTCTTAAATGTTCAAGGGCGAGACACTGCATACTGGCAAAGACAAATCATGCTCTAATTAAAGTGTTAACATTAGAGAGAGGGAAAGACAGAAAAAAAAGTTGTCCTACCTGTTAGGGTGATTATGATGACAACAGCAAACATGTCCGGGTACTTTGCCAATACACCCGGTGCATTCATGGACATGTACTCTCTGCAGAACTGCTCTATGCGCTTTCCTACCAACTCGTCGAAGGTAGCGCTCCATGCTCGGGCCACGCTGGAGGTACCTAAGATGGAAAAATACCAGTTAAGGTAGATGTTGTGGCGTCTGTGCTTTTGGTTGTCCCATTGTAGCCTCCCATTCTGTTTCTCTATCTGCATGTACACACAAACAACGAAAGGAAACAACATGGCAGACAGGCTGCTGTGTGATTCTAACTTGCCCCACCAACTTGTTTTATGGATCCTGTAAATGGCTGTTTTTCAGACTCCGTATTCTTTTTATTGTGTTCTTTCTGTTTTTATTGTGGGTAGCTATTTGGTTAAGTTTTTAGATGACACTGCATTGTTATCTGACCATGGGAATGTTCTCGTGGACTTTATTTCATGGTGTGACAACAATTTCTTAGACTTGAATTTATCTAAAACCAAAGAATGAATCACTGATTTTGGACAGAACAGAGTTGCTGCTACAGAGAGCATCGCACACAATAAAAAGGTGGAATCTGTCTAATCTTATAAATACTTGGGCACTTCCTTTGATGACCATCTGAAATTTGTCCTGAATACTGAAGCCGTTGTGAAGCGAGGGCAGCAAAGAATTCAGCTTCTACGAAAGCTAAGTTTCTTCTCTGTAAGGCCAGTCATCTTGTGTCGTTTTTGTCAAACTTTTATTGTCTTTTTAGTTTTTCTTTGATTTGCTGGTTTCAGAGCCTGACAGTTTAAGAAAGGAACAGCCTGAACAGTACTGTAAGTGGGCAGTAAGTGTCCCGGCCTCCCCCGGGCGTGTCCTTGCAGTTGAATTTTCTCTGATGCCATCTGGGTGTCTTTATGCATTAACTGCTTGCAAAACGGGCCGCCATTCAAAATCTTTAATCCCTTCGGCAGCCAGACTTCTAAATTTCCTGTAAGTGTTATACACCTGCATACGCTGTGGTTTATATGTACTGTATGCACTTTTTTCTTATCCCGGTTCCTTGACTCCTGGTGCACTTGCCTGGTTGTATATTGTGAATGCTGCTATGTGTTTTTTGTGTGGGTATTTGTTTTTGCAGTTTTAACATTCTGCGCTTAACTTATTGCCCCTAGTGGGATTGATAAAGTTGTTTGAACTGAATTTGAAAAGAACTGAATTGAATATTGCATCAGGTTTACCAATGATATAGGAGAGGATGAGGTTCCATCCAGTGATGAAGGCCCAGAGTTCCCCTACAGTCACATAGGAGTAAAGATAAGCTGAGCCTGTCTTGGGGACCCGAGCTCCAAATTCAGCATAGCACAGACCGGCCAAAACCGAGGCTAAGGCTGCTATCAGGAAAGACAGCACAATCGCAGGACCTGCGGGGAGGGGCCGACAATACATCACATGATCAGACGCTTTCAGATTGCGCTTGCATGAAATCTTTTAATTGTTTGCAGCAAGTTACCTGAATTCTCTCGTGCAACAGCACCGGCCAGCACATAGACGCCAGCGCCAAGCGTGCTGCCCACGCCAAGGGCCACCAGGTCAAAGGTGTTGAGGCATCGGGACAGACGGGAGTCCTCTGTGTTACAGTCCACCACCTTCACCCTCAGCAACTGCTTCCCGAAACGCAGAAGCTTCTCCAGCGCCATGGATCACAGTCTGGCCTCAGGGAGGGGAGGGGGAGAAGGCTGATTGGGGTTCAGAGGTTGCGAGGGGGAGGGGGAGAGGTCACACACACCCTAATGGGAGAGAAGAGATGAGGTGATTTAAAGTGTCTCACACTTTCAGCAAACTGGAGCGCTTTACAACAAATGCAGAACTTTTAATTTACAGTCTTTAATTAAACACTTTTTGCACTAAGTGTTACACATGGGGCTAAGAGGGCTGCCAAACTTGCTGTAAGTAGAACACTTGTTTCCTGCGGTGTTGCGTAACATACACCAAATCCACAATGTGTGACGGCTAGCCAAAAAAAAAAAAAAACCCCAGCAGCCTATAGGGATAATCCATCTTATTGCTGGATACGTCGCTGACATGTGTTACATAACAACTCACAGGAGAGGAGGCGAAGCCCTTGAACAAACTGTCCTACACAAAACTCACGGAAAACATGTTTCTGAAACATGCCGTGGAGGCTCATCACATCGCGTCACTCCTACACATAGCAGAAGAAAGTAAACATACCAAGACTGTTATTTACCTCTGCTTTGGGTCATACGGGAGAATTTTCCCATGGTTACATCATTTTATAGGGTTTACTGAGGTCATCTGTGTTTACAACAGCACTATACTGGCTCTAATTGAAGTTATTTTGTTACTGTGGAGCTATGCAAGTTCTTCACAGTTTGATGCAGAGAACTCTAGATGGTTGGGGGCAGTGTTGTGTAGGTGATCAATAGTAGAGAACAGTGTTGTAGAGTTCCCTGTATTCTCTAATGATCTAAGAGAAGTAATCCTTTCTGTCCATACACATTGCTTTGTTACAGACAGCTTCTTTGTACATATACCGTAACAATTTAAATGCAACACTTTAGTTTTTGCTTCTACATTTCATACTTTAAAAATCTAAGACTTTTTTCATGCACTTGATACCTATATTTCTCCCAAAGTTTGGTGCAAATTTGTTAAAATTAGTGAGCACTTCTTCTTTTCCAAGATGTTCCACCCACCTGACAGGTGTGGCATATCAGGATGCTGATTAAACAACATCATTGCTATACAGCTGTGGCTTGGGATGGTCACAATTAAAGACCACTCTAAAATGCGCAGTTTAATCACACAACACAATTTTACAGATCACAACTTTTGAGGGAATGTGCCATTGGCACGCTGACTCCCATTATGTCCACCAGACCTGAACTAAATGTCCATTTCACTACAATTACACATCTCCAGTGTTGTTTTCTTTGAATTTGGCAGTATATGATCTAACTGGCTTTGTAAGTTTCATAATTAGCGCAGAACATACAAAACAAACATAACGCCTCCTGCCTCAGCTATCGCCGGCTCAAAGGTGTAAAAATGGCTGCAATCCCTTCTCTTCTCCTGTTTTGTCAGACTGACTAATAAAAATTACAGTTTGGCGGACAAGCTTCTTCCACTGTTACTACACCAGTAGTGCTGTTAAGCCAGGTTTCAACTAAGAACATTAAGTTCAAATTCGTTTCAGTTTTCAGATCATTAACCAAGAAGGATTTGTTAGTCAATGATCTCACATTAAGAAAAGCTAATTTCGGCTGTAGGGATTCTGTGACTAGAAAGGGGACTGGTTGTGGTTGCGGACTGACAAATTTCATCATCATCATCAACCATTGTTTATTCAGGGAAAATTGACTGAGCATTAAGCTCTTTTACAGCAATGCCCTGAATTCACATTCAGTGGGCCAAAGGGATAAACAACATATAATAGCAACAAATTCAACAAAAAACAAAAAATTAACAGCAATGGCTATCAAAGATCACAAATTGCAATAAAATCAGTAAAAGGATTAAACAAATTAGATAGCAAACAAATATGCAACCATTGAAAAAAAATGCATAACAACACAACAGAAGAAAAGACAGTAAAAATGATGACAATAACAAACAATAATATCTGTAAATAATGATCATGTCTGTGAAATTAACCAAAGCAGGATCACTGTACAATGAGTATATTATCTAGCATACACTTGAAATGATTTACAGACATGTACCTATCTAATCTTAATACCTCTTGTAACTTGTTCCATTAATTTGGTGGAAAAAAAACTAAAAGCTAATTTACCAAGCTCAGTACTGATCTGAGGAGTTTCAAGGAAAAAACACTAAAAAAAACACTATTATCTTTGAAACTCTACCCACTGGAGGCAAAACACAGCTGTAAAACGTCTTTTATAAGTGATTGCTGATGAAGATACTGAGGGTCAGTAGTCTGTCCAGCATGTCATGTACATTCCTCATTGCTGAGCTCACAAACTGAGAGGCAAAATAGACGATATCTGGAAGGAGAAAAAATATGGAGGACAGATGGAGAAAGGGGAGGGGGAAAGAAAAAGGGGAGGGGGTACATAAACAATGTCCTGCAACTATGTAAGTGATGTTGTGGTGGTCTGGCAGAAGTCCAGTGGTATGTCCCACAGAAGTGAGCCTGGGACATTGAGTGAGTGACATGCATCAGCATAACACCGTGACCCATTTCAGGATAATGGCACTTCTCCACATGAGGAAATAAACCCAGAAAGGTCATGAGGACAGTGCAACAGTCATGTCACACCTCATGGAAACTTCCACATTGGGGTAAGCTAAGGTGACAACCTTGTGGTCTTTTATTTTCTTTCCAGAAAGCATTAAGGCTAAGATAGAACTTATGAACATATGAACCAAATATGTATACTAAGCTTTTGCAAAATGCCAAAGTGAATGTACTTGTATGCAAAGAAAGCTAGACTTGCAGTGGAAGAAAATGACTGTTAATTTTCCTAAAAAACTGTCAAACACACCTAAAAACGCTGCCTATAAAACTATTGTTGTCCTACAGTAGGGTATGCATGGCATGCAACCAGCTATATTATTGAGTGCAGTTCAAGAGATCTAAAAAAACCTGCAATCTTTTCCATTACGAAAACACTTTCCTGTCTTAATAAACTGTCTCAACACTGAATACAGAGCACTTCCACTGCTAGAGAAACAAATGTGTTTCTTGTTGCACCACAATCAAGCTTAAATTATCACACACGTCAGAGGACATTAAATTTAACCTTTCCCACTTGCAGCTGCTATTTACTGTTGTAGAGGTCACTATTGTTTGCACAGAGTCATTGATAATAAATGATGTTGCACGTCAGCAGTGTGGCTCGCTGGATGTTCCTTAGAAATGATGTGGAAAGAATTACACACGTGCAGGCTAGGGTTGCAGTGATATACCTATATTTAAGGTGTACTATGGTATAACAATTGGTCCTAACTTGTACATTTGCTTATCGACAGTATTGAAAAAAGGCAACCAGATAGAAAATCTATCCTGCGTGCGTCTCCTTTTCTCATTGATTGCCTGTCAGACTTTACACATACTTCCATTAAAAAATGGTTTTAAATTTCAGTAATAACAATAGTAATTGTGTAACAATTTGTACTGTTATACTGTGATGATTTTTAGAACAGTTATTGTACCTCAGTACCTTAGCACCTCTCATGGTGGTGCAACCTGAGTGCAGGCTCTCCTATTGTACACCATTGTGATACTGCCCACCATGAGGAGCCTAAAATGTGATAATGTACCTTTTTATTACTGCTGATTGATTAATCGATTAGTGTTCTCAAAGCCCATCGGCTAGTGGTCCAACAACCATCACCTGTCAGTCAAATACTAATCAGTAGTTGTTAGCTGCCTCCCCATTTTAATATGCATGTAATACAATATTATACATCAGTCCCGTTAGCACGTTTTGTTGTGATTTCTTACTGACATTACAGCCAAGCACCTGAAAGGAACTGGATGTATGGATGCATCTTGGAGATTAACATATTTCCTACTAAATACTAAACAAATAACCGTTTTCTTAGTATTCTGTAAACGGAATTGCATGTTTAACTAGAGGAACTTCCAGAGAATTAGGGGAAAATCTAGAGAAATGTCTATGTTTCATTAAAAAAAAAAAAAACTGTTATGAAAACAGCTGTTGATCAAATAATCCATTAAATAAATGGACCAAACCAGCAGCCGTAAGACTGTTGAGCCCCTGCTTTCAGTGCATTATTATTCTGCCCGCATAAATAAGTTGATGATTATTGTGACGGCTTGTGTGCCACATTATTGTAAAACCCCTGAAGGTCATTAAAAAAAGCTCAGACTACTCAAACATATCCTGGGGTATTCTTAAAGCGCTGACAGGAAAGGACACATGCATGCATGCACATACATGACAAACAAGTAGCCTGTATGAACCACGTAACACCTCACTGACCTGAGTATACACTGCAGTACAATTCAAATAATCCAACTCATGACAACGCAAACTGACTAATCCAAACGTGTTTGAAACAGGACACACAATTAAATACGCACAATGTCAATGCTTCAGATCATTGTTGAAATTAATCTATTCAGGTATGGCCTAATGAGAAAACACATGGAGTACTCACTTGAAATCACCTACAGATACACTTCACCAGAAGGTTTAAAAGAACGGTGAGAGATCGAGGGATTAAACGCCGAATTTGTGAACTATTCTTCAAGCCGCTGTGAAGACTGCAGAGTGTTTGACGGCTGCCGTTCTGAAATAGAATCTGGAGGAATCACATGGCTTGGCTATATCAAGCAGCACGCATACACATGAATGCATGTGCACACAAGCGCAGTCAAAATGTAGCAGTAGCTGGCTAACCGTGAAAACTGCAACAAATGTGTTTTTACAGTAAAAACCCTTCATTCCCGCTAACCCTTATGTTATCACAGACTTGCAGCTGCATGGATGTAAACAGTAACAGTAACATGGTTTATCTATAAAAGCAGCAGCTTTTTTGGTAACAGAAAAGTAACTCAGCAAGCTCTTACAAGTGGCCACATCCATCCAGACAAGCTTTCGCATTGGTGTCACCAGCGCATCAAAATACACACATTCATTCATGCTTTGTTTGAATTCACTGTATTCAATAGGGTAAGTTACAATAACCTTGCAAGAGTCAAGCTTTGGAAAGCTTTTTATCTCAGTGTGCAAACACATATACCTAACCCACTGTCGGTTTAGGAGTGTTTTGGCAGAGAGAGTGCAGCAGATGAGATGTGCAGAGAGCAGAGGCAGTGCCAGTCGGTGGGAGGGAGTGGATGAAAAGGAAAGAGGGGTGTGATCCTTTAGAACCAATGAAAGTGGACCATAAATATGTCACTGCTTGACATTTAGGAAAGCTACGAGTCCTTTTCAATACTACCTACAAAATAACTGGATTTCTAGGTCGCAATTTGATTAAGTTTGTGTGCTGAAAACAGAATAAATAGCAGAAATATAGTCTCTTTGTGAGTCACTCTGCAAAATCAAATTTAGAATCCGGTTTTATTGCCAAGTACATTTACATATACAAGGAATGTGACTTGGTGTTTTGGTGCAAAACAATTAACATAAAGTACAAAATAAAAATAGTGAATTAAAAATAGGGGAGCTCTGTCTTTCTTATTGAAAACATGGTTTGTAATGAGCTCCAAAAATGTTTAAGTTAGACTCTCTTATTTTATTTGAACATATTAAAAGGTTGTACTTGTGCAATTGTTTTTTCTTAAGTGTAAATATGTATATTGTGCATTTGTCTATGCTTGAATTTATGCTGCTTTTCTACACAGAGATTCCGGTCTGAGTGAGACCAACTGTTAAAATAAAGGATTAAATAGTTTATATAAACATAGTACTGCATGATGTTGGAAGAATTAAAAAGTATAATGTAATGTCCTCTACAGTTTGTCCACTGTGTTGGTGGATTATTTCCGGTTTCGGGGTCATTCAGTGCAGCTATAAGCAAGCGTTTACATGCTCACACACACACACACACACACACACACACACACACACACACACACACACACACAGGCATCCAGCTAACTAAGTGGAATTTCTTTTCTGGCAGTGGGTTCACTGAGGAGAAAGAACGGCATGCAACAGCAAAGTGGTGACTGCTGCTTGTTGACATTCTCCATATGTTCCCATGCAACACACCATGATGCAACCTAACTCTGCTTGGTAGACCTCATTGTATTAAAGGCATTATTTCCCAATGAACAGTCAATTAACTTTACCGGTATCTGATTTCTGATTGTGTTTGTCCTGGTATGGTCAGCTAACACACACGAATTTGATCTTTTGACCTGTAGTAACGCATGTGAACAGAGTGATGCAATGCTTTTTGACCGATCGTGTGGTCACCTTGAACTCGCCCTGCATGTGGATTTCAAAAATGCATGTCAGTCAGTCAGGAACAGGCAAAGTGATAGGCAGCCAAGTTTTGACCATCAAAAAAAAAGAATGACTGATAATCACACTTCTAGTAAAATGAAGAACTTGTGACGACGTACAAATAAGCAAGTGGCCTCCACATGTCTGAGCACACAACAGTCCAATTCTCTTCCTTCTTCCTGACACAAACCACAGAAATAATATATAATATTATTTTAGGAAACAAAAGATTGACGCTTCATCATTCAGTTCTTCTACAAAGATAGTAAACACTGATTCCAAAATTAAGAAAGGCTCTTAACTTTATAAGTAAACGACGCGGGGAACTACAAGGGTACAAAGGAAGGCAAAACTTGCTGATATCTCTGTTTAACACGAGTCTATTCAAGAGTTACTGGCAGAGAATTTGGGCAAACTAACAGTCAGTAATTACCCGGGAGCAGACATCCGGGATATAATACAGAAATCAATAAAAAGAATAAATAGATAGATAATTATTAATTAGTATCGATAAAAAAAATTTAAATAGGAAAGTAAATAAATAGGGAAATTAATACAAATATAAATAATGACAACAGAAATGTCATTTTATGTTGTTAAATCAATTATTAATGCTTTTTTAAAAATATTTTTGGTCCATTAAATTGCATATTTATTTATTTATTTATTTATTTATTCAATTTCATTTCTTCTTAAACCAAGTTTAAGAAAAATGACAATAAATCTACCTTGTACCTTATTGAGTCATTTGTGCATTTCTTTTGTATTTTGACAGACTCTGTCCTGAACAGTACACATTTGCATTCAAATGTTGTGCTTATACTACTGTGACAGTTTATAAGAACACAGCGCAGGTCAGTTGAACATTTGGTAAATACAAAGCTGGTATGTGGCATCACTGCTCAGTGAACAAAGTTCACTTTCAGAAACTCAATCTGTTTCTATTCCAGCAAATAATCACTTCCGTAAGTATGAATGCACATTGTTAGTGTTTATTACAATTACCTAAGATCACATAAGCCCCTGATCCATGTTTTGTACACACTGCAATCTATTTACTGCACCTACAGTTGTTTACATTTTGCCCGCAGCTTTGGCAAGTCAATGTCAAAATCCACCAACTGCCTCTTGTTTCATCTTGTGAGTGTAAACAAAAAGCCACACACCGGTCAGAGAAAATACAAGTTGTGGTGGTTTTACAGGCAACTGAACATATAGCCTGGATATGGACTAAAGAAGAAATAAGACGCTCGAGCATCTCTAGAATCTCAGTGAACCTGGAAAGCTTCCACGCACACCCTTAAGTGCATTTGTGTAGGTTACATAGGGCCCTGCAGTCAGCAACTTGCTCCCAAGTGACCTGCTTTCAGACCAGCTAAAGTTAGACTGACTGTAACTAGTCCTGCCACAAAGAGCTAAAAGGTCAACACTTGTTACTCAGCCATTCCTAAAACATTGTTACATTTAGAATATAAAAATACAGTCAGCATTTAATTCAGTACTTATTCATCTCTTTCTATGCATGTGTGTTTTGCTGAACTGCAGTAGATTCCCATTTTTATTTTTCCACAGACGACAAGTAACATTGTGAACTGACTCAGGTTACACACAAGTTATTACAGTGCATCAATAATTTAACTCTTAAGGTGTGTGTTTTCACATTTAAATTTAAAAGGATGATTTACTTGTCATTGTCATGCCACAGCTTTATCACTTTTCCTTCATGGTACTTTTACTTCACTGCCAGTGAGTACATTTTGCACCACTTCTGATTTGGGCTTGCCTTGCATGATAGCATCTACTCTCTGTTGCCACTTGCTGCTTTCACTCCAGATCCCCCCCACCCCCACCAACCCACACCCACCAAACTACACACAAGTGTGCAAACTTCTCATACTTGGTCTCACACCAGTTTTGAGTCTGCATCCCTTCTCCTGCCACCACCACCCTCCTCAGATCATGCATCAGCAGCCCTCTTTAGGACTGGCCACACTGCAGCTCCTGACACATCCAAAGCCACTCTGAACACACCTCAGGGATCACTTCTCTCATGTTACATGGCCATAGTTGTCGTCAATACACTTTCAGATCCCCCCTGAATGAAGAACAGCTAAAGTTTAGGTGGTTCTACATTGTTTTGCAGCGAGGCGCACACGGCAAACTGTGCAACTGTTTCCTCGGGTTGTGAAACCCCATTCACATGCATGATCCAGGAAACAGTAGCACTCACTCTGAAGCAGTTAAAATGGGGTCCAAGCGAAATCAACATGTGGTTTTCAGCGTGGGCGCTTCACGCACCCATTCAACTTTACGCACGATAAAGCGTTTTCTTACTCTTCTTTAGCTCGCGTGCATCGCCTGAAAATCGTCTTGCCTGGGGCACAGGTTACTAGAAAGCAAGTCATTACACACCGCCTAATCATTTGCATGCGGCAACGAAGCAACGTTGTAGCTCTTTACCTTGTGAACTCTGTGGGAGAGCATGAAACATCGATCCAAGATAGTGATTTCCTTTAGGGTAAAAAAAAAAGTGTAAAGAAAGAAAAAGCTGCTTCGGCACAAAGTGGACGACAAAAGCCGTACGTCTCTCTTTACAGGTGGTTCAGACGAATTAAAGTTTTTCGGGTTGCTCCGTTTAGCGCGTCCAAAAAGGAGGAGGGGATACAGAGGCTTACAGCAGCCCCGCCCGTTCATTACCATTACAGTTGTGCAAGAGCCATTAGCCCCAAACTGCAACAACCGGCAGGAGGCTGAAACCAACATCAGCTTTGTTAATATGATTTCACTTTAAAAGTATGATTAAGAGTTTTTGATTGACAATCAGCAATTCTACAGACCTTAATTTTAGACAGCTGCTCTTAACTTAATTTTGTATTGTCCCTGTTGTGGTCAGGTTATGCACAAAAACGTAACAATGCCACCTAATGAGCCACAGTTTTCACAAGATAACAATCATTCAAATTATTTTATTCACAGACAAATAAAATGCAAAAACAAAAGTCTTGCAGATGTGAGAAAAAAAGCTTTCAGCTATTGTGGAGTCATCGAGGCAGTCTGTAGGTGACACAGGAGGACTGTAACGTGAAGTGGAGATCCAAAAAAATAACCTTATCAACTGCGCCACAGTGTACTGTGAGACACATTTTTAAATTTTGCCGTGTCTTCCTTTCGGTCAACTACAAAATTTTTTTGGCATGTGTGGAAAAGTAGAGTATGTGAGAAAAACAAAAGGAGTTTAAGCAGTTCTTTTACACATAGCCTGGTTGAATATGGCATCAGTTTAGAGATCAGACATTATCCAAACATGCCAGTAATCCATATTGTTTATCCATAATAAATTATGCATTTAAAATACTGCCAGCGTAGTATAACCGAGTGGTATTTTTGAGCTGACAATACAAGGCCTCATTTCAGCATCGGTCCTGTGTTGAGCATATGCGCACAACTTTCTATACATTATTTACAATATTTACACCAGTTTTTTCTTAACCATGTCTTTTCAGGTGAGCTAGCAACTGTTGAGTGTTACTTCAAATCCATTTACACAAACTCCACCCCCCCCTCCCCCAGAAATCCAATTTTTGTGACCCCATGGCTTCAAATGTGCCAAACGTGACAACAGATGACCGAAAAGCTTCTGTTGCCGTGTCCTCCTTTACGACTTGGCTTCCAAAAGTGGCTTGATGTCTTTAATGCCATGCTCTTCTGCCACAGTGATGATGTGATCCAGAGCGTTCATGTGGCCCAGCAGCTTCACGACCTCTTTGACCTGCTCCCTGTTGGCAGATATGTGTTAAATGAGAAGCAGTTGGAACAAAAGCCCTAACATCACATCACAGCTTAAAGGAAGATATGAAAGGAGTCCTCTACAAACAGTACTTATTAAATGATGTAATCTGACAATGCAATCTTGTTGTAATCCTCCTGAAAGCACCTTCCAGAATATTCCAGCAGATGGAGCCATAATAACTGAATTCAAGTTCCCAACTTGGACAAATCTGTAAATGTGGAGCCTAGCGGAGCTTACTTTGCAGTACGTCGTTCCACGTCAGACCCGCCCAAACTGCTGCGGTACAGTGAGTTGGCCAGGTGGGTGAGGTAGCGACAGAGTGGCTCCAACTGAGGCAACGTCTGCTGGCCCTTCAGTCCAGAGAACCACTGCACTGGCAAACACTCCACCACCTGAAAAAGGTACAAGAACAAGGAAGAGTTATACACTCGCTCTGTGTCAGCCTGTTTACTGAGTCACAAATAGACAAGGTTGACCACCTGAGCCACCTGCTCCTCCACAGCAGGTGTGTTTGTCAAGTTAAGGCCGCTAGCTGTAAAAAAGGAACAGGCAAATGCAGCACAGCCTATCACACTGACAAGGGCTGGAATTGTATTATGAAACATGAGCACCTTTCATCAGATTGTCAGATCGAGGAGAAGAGCCAGTTTCGAAAGCTAAAACAGAATCTTTATTTTTAGACTTGATGGGCACATCATGTTCTAAAAAGGAGCCGATGAAATGAAAACCACATTTTCCCAGATTAAATCCTATGTGCCTGTGTTTTTTGATCATTTATCTCTTGTCATATCCCAAATATGTGTGAAAAAGTTACATCAAAATCCTTCTCTGTGCTCTCTCTGGAAAACCAGGTAAAACAGTTTCAAATGTTTGATGACTCTCCCTGCACCA
Source organism: Plectropomus leopardus (assembly GCF_008729295.1). NCBI lineage: Eukaryota > Metazoa > Chordata > Actinopteri > Perciformes > Serranidae > Plectropomus > Plectropomus leopardus. Next base: position 20,507,187 of record NC_056475.1, read on the forward strand.
AGGGGTGTTTAGAAAAGTTAATCCAATCAAATGACACTTTGATTTACTCACTAGCCAGAACGCTCATACAAAACTGCACATCACCGCGTTTCAGCTGTAAAAGCTATTAGAGAAATCTGAAGAGAGATAGGAAGAAATATAATTGGAGCTCAGTGGGTAAAACCTTTGTTTTAATTTCAAAAAGAATTTGGCTGAGGTCTAATTTATTCATCTCTCCCTCGTCCACCTCCTGATATAAAAGTGAGGAAGGTACGTGTGAAGTCAATAGTCGCAGCTCACACTAAAACCTAAGCTCACCCCCTTTTTAGCTGTCCAATCGAATGCGAATTATTTGATTAAAAATCCTCTTGTAAATGCACTCTGCTCAAATATTCAGTTTCATTTGGAAATACATCACAGTACAGAAGCTAAAGACGTTCTTACTTCTGTTTCACTGGGACTTTAAATACAGAATTAGTCTCTGGAATCATTTTGAAACCTACATTTAGGTGTAATATCCACTCTTACTGCAAGGGGGGAAGATGAGGGAGTAAAAATTGAATAATTAAATGTACCACAGCAGACCATAGTCAAAAGAGCAGATGTGTCTCCTCTGCACCTGCTCTTAATAATGTTGCTCAGTTTCAGTGATTTCACTCAACAATCCAGTTAAGCTGAACAAGTATTCTGACTATATGAGCTCGGCTGTGTATTCATTCACAAATGAAAGCATGTTGCTCTTACCTTCTGGCATTTTGGAATATTGTCCTCCCCGGTATCTGTGGTCTGCAGTGCGGAGAGGATGTATCTATTCAAAGTGCTGTCCAACGCCAGATCCCGAAGACAGGAAATGGACAAGATACCATCCCACTGCAGGATGTTGCCCAGCAGCTAGGACAGAAGCACAAAAGCATATAATGTCAATATCAAAATAATTCTATTCACAAATGTATGTGTCACCATCGGTGGTTAGTGTACAAACTATATCAAGGACACGCACGTTCATAAATGATAAACGTTTATATTAGTCGTGTATGAATATAAACAATTTACAAACAACGCTGTATTTACTCCACCTTTGAACATACCTTCACACAGGACCAGAACTGCCTCTGGTAGAATAAGTAAGGACTGCTATTCTTGTTCTCCAACACACTAAACAAAAGCAAAAAAAACACACTTTCAATCAATTATAAAGTTCCATCATACGAACTGAAGAAATACAAAATGGACGGGGCTAATGGCAGTTGTGTTACATACTGTTTTGGGTAGAGTGGAAGAAAGACATCTTCATCCAGAGTTCGCCTGGTCCTGAAGACAATAGTTTTCAAAAGCTCCTGATAAAAGGGAAAAAAGGAAATCAAGATGACATTTGATTTACAATAAAAGCTAAAGTAATCTCCTGTTTTACAGACAAGGTGCTTTATTTTTATGTATGAGTGGACGGTACCTGTGTGTACCGGTTGTCCCCATGCAGCACAGTGGGGTAACCTTTCATTAGTCTGCGAATGAAGCCCACCAGCCTGGCTGTCTGACTGTTTGACAGCGGGTCCCACACTTGCTCTGCCAACACTGACAGACACACACACACATACACAAACCAATACATAAATAAACATGGAATATTTTGTACCGGTCTGCATTGTTATGCTGAGAAAATCTCAGTATGCTGGGAGCAGCTGTGTGGGTTACTCTACCTGTCAGTTTGGAGAGGATGACCTTCTCCACAATAGCAGGCAGCAAGCTGATATCCCCATCTCCTCTCTGCAACATGCTGTGCTCCTCAAAGCCGTAAAACAACAGCGACTCAAACCAGAGCATGTACTCGAAATTTGCACACTGAGCCTGGGCAGGGGAAAAAAAGACGAGTGGATTTCTGAATTTATCCCGATTTAAAAAAAAGGAAAATGCTGCACTAAAAAAAAAAAAACCACACGCCTTACCTCGAGAGGGTTCCATGTAATCAGCTGCAGGCGGACTAAAGGGCTAAAGAGTCTGGGCAGACAGAGGCCTATGTAAGCATCTCTGTAGCCGTCGGCATATTCTCTCCTCCATACTTCAAAATGGGATTTGATGCAGTCAAGAGAATGAAAGTCCTCCACCACATCCTCAAATACTTTCTTACATTCCCTGATGATACGATCTGAATGGGATGAAATGCTTTCGTAAGGCATGAGCTTCAGGATGTCTGATGCATATTATGTCCTAGTTAAATCACATTTAATCAACACATTTGCCAATTCTCCTCGTTATGTTTGATGCTGTAATTTTTGCAGCAATTTAATGATGTACCTCTTTCCATGTTGAAGCTGGTGATGTC